>NW_013667026.1:34210-35342 GCF_000517525.1 Limulus polyphemus
AGCGAATTGCATCCCAAAGGAGGGTATAATACGCAGCAGGTTGTCCAGGGTCCGCTGAGCGGCATCCTGTGATTCAAAAATAAGAACGATGTCGTCGGCATAATCTAAATCAAGAACTGTGTCTCCAGAAGAAATCCGGACACCCGAGAACGGCGAATCTTTCCTGCACTCCTCCATGATTGTATCTATTACAAAGTTGAAGAGGAACGGGGAGAGTGGGCATCCTTGCCTCACTCCGCTCATGGTTGTAAAACTAGGCGCCAGCTCTTTGTACACCCTCACTTGGGCCACCGTTTGTCCATACAGGGCCCGTATAATATTCACGTATTTGCATGGCATTCCTTTTTGCAGTAGTGTCGCAAAAGGGGCCTGTCCATCTACCGAGTCAAATGCTCCCCTGAAGTCCAAGAATACGGCGATGGTCGGTTGTCTGTACACATGTCTCTGCTGTAGGATCTGTCGAAGGGTGAAGATGTGGTCAATGCAGCCCCTACCGGGTCTGAATCCTGCTTGCTCCTCTCTTATACCCTTTTCTCTATCTGGGGTGAGTCGGCACAGTAAAAGAGCGGCTAACAGCCTGCTTTTAACTGGTGTAAGGCTAATGCCCCAGTGGTTGGCACAATCACCACGCGTGCCTTTCTTGTACACTGGGATGATAATCGAGTCACCCCATGCTTCCACAACACTTTCCTCCTCCCAGATTACCTTGAACAAGCGCACGAGTTCTGGGGTTAAGACGCCCAGACCGTCTTTGAAAAGAGCTGGGGATACCTCGTCGGGTCCGGCAGCCTTGAAGCTCTTCATAGAGTTGATGCAAATAATCATAGTTGATGCTAATCATAAATCATAGTTGATGCTAATAATCATAGTTTTTTTAAGTAACAGTTCTTGTACTAGGTCGAGTAATAATAAATTTACTAATACACAAGCTCTTCTGTCATCTGAACAGTTTACTGTTACATAACTCCTGGATTACCATACTCACTAACCCTAAATATTCTTACCTTATGTTTTCTCATATGAGAATATTGCTGTAGGTTTACAACAGGCATAATACAAAGATCACAAACATAGTCAAAAGAACCTATAAAAAAATCCCAGGTTTGTGGCTTGTTCCTAAGTTTTGTAAACT
>NW_013667026.1:36233-40716 GCF_000517525.1 Limulus polyphemus
GTAGCTATGCCAGCTTTATGTTGTTCTTCTATCTGTAGCTATGCCAGCTTCATGCTGTTCTTCTATCTGTAGCTATGCCAGCTTCATGCTGTTCTTCTATCTGTAGCTATGCCAGCTTCATGCTGTTCTTCTATCTGTAGCTTTGCCAGCTTCATGCTGTTCTTCTATCTGTAGCTTTGCCAGCTTCATGCTGTTCTTCTATCTGTAGCTTTGCCAGCTTCATACTGTTCTTCTATCTGTAGCTTTGCCAGCTTCATACTGTTCTTCTATCTGTAGCTATACCAGCTTCATGTTGTTCTTCTATCTGTAGCTATACCAGATTTATGTTGTTCTTCTATCTGTAGCTATAGCAGCTTCATGTTGTTCTTCTATCTGTAGCTATACCAGCTTCTTATTGTTCTTTTACAAGTAGCTATATTATGTGTTTTATCAATAGCTATACAAGTTTTATATTTCTGAATAAGCCGTTTCTTTAATAAATAATCAGTTCTGATATCAGAATTTTGTACACACCACCTCATTGGTTTGAATAATGTACTTAAATGTGTAAAAGTCTTAATATAACACTTATGATGTTTTTTTTTTGTCTTCAAATAAACTTGGATTGTCTGTCCAACAAAGGCAAATGGTAAACAACAAAAGTATCTGATTGTTCAAACACAGTCTTTTGCACTTTATTTAGTCTTTAGTCTGTCTAAAGTGAGTTTAAACATAAATGATATTTAAAACTTGTTTATTGTTGGATATACAGCATGTAACAGCTATAGTTACAATGTTTCACCAGTTTACCCTGGCATCATCAGGTACAACAAATACAAGGAATGAATTCCTGATCTAAATACTATGAAAAGATTTTTTGGCTTTTGCTCAAACCACAATCCGTAAATCTCACAAAGTTAAACTGAAAGCTCCTGAAATTAAAGCTCTAAAATCCTTTAAAAAGGGATAAAAACATAATTTTGTTAAAAGCAGATAAAGGCAATTCTGTTATAATCATGGAGCATTCTGATTATGTCACGAAAATGAATGAAATCCTCCAAGACACCTTATTGAATACAAAGGAAACTCTGTACTTTTCTAATACAAATAAAAGAAAAAAACATTGGAGCTTTTTACAAACAATCTGTGGCCTGAAATAGCCAGATGGTTTGGGCACTCAACTCGCAATCTGTTGGTCACAGATTCAAATCCCCCATCCCACCAAACGTGCTCATCCTTTTAGGCATAGGTGCATTATAATGTGACAGTCATTCCCACAGTTCTTTGGTAAAAAAGTAGACCAAGAGTTAGTATGGGTGGTGGTGACTGGTTGCCTTCCCTCTACTCTTTCACTGCTAAATTAGGATGGCTAATGCATATAGCCCTCGTGTAGCTTTGCAAGAAATCCAAAACAATCCATATCACTTTCTCAAGCCAACTGATTCAAGAATTCCACAAATTTATGGTCTTCCCAAAGTTTATAAATCTGGTTTCCCTCTACGACTTATTGTCTCTGCTTATGTCAGCCATACTTCATCATTTGTCAAAAATTCAGAAGAATTTGTCACAAAACTAAAACATTTTGACCCACTTGCTGTTATTATTAGTTTCATCATGAAAAATTTATTCACACATGTACCAGTTTATGATTGTTTCATAAGTAGAGAGACCAGATGTCCTGGTTTTGATGGAACAGGCCTGTTTTTGGCAGTTTGTCCCAGTGTCCTGAGAAAAGTTCTTGTAATGCACAAAGCATCTTGATTTTATAATAAAGGCATCAATCTGTCAGCCACATCAAATAACAAATGTAATAAGCCTACTTGACTTGCTCATTGTTGTAACACATACTCTCCTGTTGCCAAACTCTCTTGAAAGTTCCCTCTGTGCATGGTGAGAAATCCCAGGTGTACACAGGTCTGAACATGGAGATAATTAAGGCAGTGCTCATCATCAAAACATACTTTCCATGTTCATGTACTGAATTTTATGACTAATGAAAAAACAGAACTTCTAAATTCCATTCACTCTTCACACAAATATGTCTAAAAAGTTTCAAAATAATGCTAAAACCTAAAAATAGTATGTTTGAAAATGTTATGGTTTGTTAAATAAATCCAAGTATGAAGTAGCCCATTATAGAATGAGTTGAATATCAAGATTTCTTGAATGTATAATTTGGCTGTTTTTGCACATTTATTTCCTGTCGTTCACCAAAAAAAGGTAGTTGAAATTATTTAAAAAACAATGCCATTATTAACACTTTCTCTGCTAACCCCTTTTTTCAAAGGCTAGCCCCATCTGGCTAACCATTTTTTGAGAAAAGATATGATTTCAAGCTGCCAAGTTATCATTTGAAATAGTAATACCTTCAGTGTTTCAAAGTAATGAATATTCATGTACATATGTAGGAATGCATGAGTATACATGGTCTCTTTTGTAGCATTCCCCTTCATCTTACAATAAATTCTCATTTCTGAGTATTTAATTTTTTTTTTGCAAACTCTGCATGGCTTAGTAGGGTATTTCTTTTTAGTTTGAGTCCACCAATTAGACGTGTGGCAGGATCAATCTTCAGTGTCCAAGGACATGTCACAGCTTGGGGTGCTTCCTCTACACTATCAGAGGAAGATGGGGGAGGGGCAGCTTCTGCCTATCCAAATTCTGCCATCAGTCACCTCCATTCTGAAATTCAGCAATGAGAGTTTTTTTCTCTGGATTTGCCTGATTGTACAAGATGTGTGAGTTGACCATGCAAAGTTCACACATATACAGAACAAATTTCTTTGGCCATCTGATTGTTTTCTGTGTACAGTGAGGGTATTTTGCCATTTGATCAAATTGGTTAACATTGGATATGAGTCTGTTGTAACTGAGTACACAAGCTGGTTTTTGGATGGGTTGATTGTCCTGGTCTTTCTTGCCAGAATCCACCTTCCTAGAATCATGAATTGTGGAGATAATTTTTACTGGGCATTTGTTTTTCCTCACTAACACATCGCCATCTCAACAACAACAGAAAAACCACCTGACCCTTCTGCAGTCTGTCAACTTCATGCTGCAGATCAGGAGGAGCACCTTGGTTCAGTCTCAGAGTTCCACATACGTGGAACTTTTGTTCATCTGCCAGCAAAAATTTGGATAGGGCCACACTGTTATAATAATTATCCATGTATATCTTGTAGCCAAACCCATACAGGTGTTCCAGGAGACCATCACAAATTTGCTGCAGCATTTTGCCAACACCACAGTAGAAGCCACAGTTGCAAATATATCCACTAGCAGACTCTGAAAGAATGTACCCTTTCATCTCATACTTGACAGGTTTTTGTGGATTGTAAACACAAAATACTACACAATCTCCCTATTTGAGCATTCCTTCACATAGAAACAATGGTTCTTGTAGGATATATACATTTTTGAACTTGTTTACAATGTAATTGTAAATTGAGTGAATTTTATACAGTTGATCTTGAGAATTTTTGGGACTTGCATTGTTGTCATTGAAGTGGAGAAACTTCAATATCAGTAGAAATTTATCCCTTGCCATAGTCTAAGGATAAAAAGGGGGTAGCTATTTTTTATCGCTATTCCAGCAATTCTGAATCTTGGGCTTTTTTTACAATCCCAGTGTTGAAGAGAAGGGTCAAAAACAGCCAAAGTTTGTCAAAAGTCAAATCCTTCCATCATCTAGCATGGGAATATCTTTTCAAATCTTGGTGTTCCTGTAAAAATTGTACAGCATAACTATTCGTCTCTCTGACAACAATGTATATTAGTTCATCAGTAATAAACATTTTGAACCACTGAAGGCAGTTCTCTGTATTATCTAGCTGTATGTTTACACTTGGAGTATCATTGAACTGACGTACACGTGGAGGTCTGTCTACGTTATTTCAGTCCCACACCTGATTTTTATTTCTCCTGCCCTGATTACCATGGAGAAAACCTTGCTCACAGCCAGGTGCCTGAGCAGGACCAGCTGTAGCACCATTGTTACTGCCAGTATTAGGCCTACATGGACTGGCATGTGCATTTATGCCATCCATGTTCACATCACTCAATTCCTTGCTATTATTTGAGTCACTTTTCTTTTCATCATCTATACTGTATTCCTTGGAATCCTTTACATCTTCTGCATTTAAATTATTACTAAATCAATTGGATTCAGTACTCATCAGTGAATATTTCCTGCAAAATGGCTTCAGCTGAACAACGCGAAGTTCGTTTCAGGGGCACTACCATCTTGGAAGTTTCGAAACCAATCTGATAATTCAAGTCATATTTTCAATTCTATCAGATTCCATCTTCAGTATCTAAAGCAGAATAAGATGAATTTACATCAGTCTTTATACATTTTCAAAGTACAGTTGCTAAATATAACGATAATTAAACCAATAAAACACTAAACAGTAATCATGGGGAGAAACTATAGTAAGAAAACACAATGGGAAAAAAAAAAGTAAAATCAGTAATATGAACATATTAAAAAATGTATAATTTAAAT
>NW_013667026.1:41633-51726 GCF_000517525.1 Limulus polyphemus
AAACACATAGTCAAGTAATTAAGGATGGGGTAAATAGTCAAGTCAAGTAATTAAGCATGGGGTAAATGAGCAGCTGCACCAGGGCCCTTGACTACTTGGGGCCCCCCAACAAAAATAAATTTTGAGGGGCAAATGCTACTTCTACTGCCCCAGGCCCCATCTGACCTAAATGTGCCCCTGTAAGTAATAATAAATGTCCTGTTTATAGCACAATTCCTTTAATCCCAAAAGTATTGCATTCAATCAGAAAATGTTAAGGAAATCTCAAATTAACTTGTCTGTACAATTTGTGTTTCTTCTTGGCAGAAAACTAGGGTAACTTCTATAAAAAAAAAAAGGACGATTCTGATACCTCTGGTTCTCTGTATCAAATAAATTGTGAACAATGTGATGTGTTTTACATTGCAAGAGCCCACAGACAAGTTCCTAACCTTGTTAAAGAACATAAGACCCCACCCCCAAAAGCTCATGTTTATGAATGTATGTTCATGTAGGATCATTCATATCATCCAGACGATTATTAAATTCTCAGTAGAGAAAAAAATATAAACGGCCACAAACTAAAGGAAGCCTTATTAATTAAACAGCTTGAACCTTAAATTAATACATATTCTGATATACAGTTGTATCTTTTCTAGCTGTTGTTTAAAACTTTTAAGATTGGATTGTTGTATACATATGTTTTATCTTTTCTATTTTTAAGATTAATTTATAACATAGTACAATCAGTCTACATTAACCTATTGTAAATGTCTAACATGTATTACAATTATGTTTCAAATGCATATAAGATATTTTAAACTGTTTTATTGTAGATTTTCTTAGCAATTATAAGAATATTAACACTAATAATAGGTATTAAACAATACTGGTAAAATCTAAAATAATGCTTTCAATCTATTTGAGAAGAACATTAAATTGGTTTGAATACTGGTTGTTGAGAGAAAGACATATACTGTTTATTTTATAATGGAAATTCTAAGTCCATTAATGGCTTATGTTGTCAGAGAAGGGGTTCAGCTTAAATTGACCTTCAGTTTTGTTTTGAAGTTTGGCAACCTTTGGATTAAGAACCTTCCATAATTTTTCTTTTGATATAATTTCCCATTTTATATATTCATTTGGCTGATTTCCAGTTGATTTTATGATCAAGATTCCTCATGTAGAGAAGAATAACATCTTAACAATGAAGAATGTAGAGAAGAATAACAATGTATCCATCTGCTACTTTTTTGTATTATTTAGATCAGGAGCTTACTTCTTCTAGTTGTTATACCTGATGATGCCAGATTAACCTGGTGAAACTTTGTAACTATAGGTATTATACTCTGTATAACCAACAATAAATACGTTTTAAGTTTTACATACCAGGGTACTTCTTTTAATTATTTATTTATAAATGACACTTGTTGAAAGGCAGGCTGTAAAATCTGCTTAATGTCGCTTTTTAACTGGAAACTATGAACTTTGTAAATACTCTTTGTAGCTTTTACTGCTTTCTTACTAACAGCTACAATGGCTTCATAGTGGCCGTGAACAAGGATAAGTGATAATTGTGATTGATTTATGGCAGCTTTAAACTGGTTAGTTCAGTTTATCTTGTAAAACTTTTCCTTTGTCAGTTGCTCTGGTTTCAGAATATCAGCTCATTGTTGTAATGACTATGCGTGTATACTCTTCAGTTGTCATTATCTTGTGTGATAATTGTTACATACTGTACCATGCTCTTCTGTTAATTACAGTACACAGACTTCATATTCTTTTGGTTTAACTGTAATATATTGCAGTATTCATTCTTTAGCTTTTTCACCTTGTCAGTAACCATACTCTGCTTATCCATCACTAGTCGCTTTCTGACTTAAAAAGAAAAGTGCAAGGCAAGGAAAATTTTGTATAGTTGGAACATATTGTGAAATTATTTGAGATGCTTTCTTGCAGTTTCATGCTTACTTTTGAGATTAATAACCATTGCATAAACAAACACCAGGTGCTGAAGAAAGAGGGTAAAATAGTTCTTAAATTGTCAATTTTTTCAAAAGACTTTGCTTACCCATCAGAGAGACCTCACCTCTACAACTTGACCCATTCTTTTTTTAAAACTTTACAGTAGCCAGCATTTATTATTATTTGTTTATATTCTTATTAAGCAGACATTCTGAATGTTGTGACTGCACGTTTTACATACTATTTTGTGACTAGTTCACTTCACCCAGTGAAAAAGTATACAGAAACTATAATGTTTCCTATCCAAACAATATCTTGTAGCTTCAATGTCTTCAGCCTCAAAACCAGAATGGTTGTCTGTATAGAAGATACTAGATCCTGGATGTAATTATTCTGTCATTTTAGTCAAAAGTTACAAATTTTCGAAAAAGGTTATGAGGAACTAATAAATTGATATGTATAGTGATATACATGTAGATATAAACTGTTCCAATGGTCTTTTGTTTGTCTAGTAAATTGCTCAATATTTGGAAGGAAAAAGAAGCACTATAAAGACAAATATCTAGCCAAACATAATGCCATTTTTGACCAACTAGACTTAGTTACCTATGAAGAGGTTGTAAAGCTACCAGCCTTTAAAAGAAAGACTCTTGTACTTTTAGGTAAGAAAAATACATTTTTACCTATAGGTTACTAAAAATTTATTTAAAAGAAGTAAATTATTTTGAATAATTGATAAAAATATAATGTTGGTTTCAAGCTGATTTGTAACTGAACATTGTAAATCCTAGTTAATGAACCTACTGCATAATTCACACTTTTATTATTAATTGTTATTGGTAACATAATAGCTGTTTTTTGTGATTGATGTGCTTACAGGGTCTAATGATAAACTCCAAGATTTGCCAATCATAGTTTTATCTCAAAATTATACAATATCAGCATGCTTTCTCTTTTAAAGTTTTTCCCAAATATTACTTTTATGGTTCTCTGTTTTCCCACCAGGTGCTCATGGTGTAGGGCGGAGACATATTAAGAACAATCTAATATCCAATCATCCAGACAAATATGCATATCCTATTCCACGTATGTTTTATGCATTTTTATTTTATTTTTTAACCTAACTATGATAGAAAGGTGGTATAAACAAAGAACTTTAATGCTATTATAAAAATATTTCTTGCTATACAGAACCATCTCTAATAATAACTGTAAAATAAAATTAACCTGAAATAAGAACATAAAATACCAACTATTGTTTAAAAGATACAGCAAACTGGGATTTCTCCAGTCATATTAAGGGGTCAAAATCAAAACTATTGACTGTCAGGTGATACTGATATATTTGTCCTTCAATTCACGTAAACAATAGACAATAAGTTTATGCATTTTCCTTGTTTCAAAGAATACATCTTATTGAGCTCTCCAATATTTCACTGCAAATTTGCTAGTTCTGAGGTATTTTTGAAAATACTAATTTTTTTCAGGTGTCTTATAACTTGTAGTTCTGGAGAGTTTTACTGTGTGCTCTACACGTTTAATCTGGTTCATTGTTTCAAGTAATGGCTTATTCACAACAGATACAACAAGACCTCCAAGGAAAATGGAAGAAAATGGAAAAACTACTTCTTTGTGTCATATGATGAGATGATGGCTGACATTGCAGCTAATGAATATTTGGAGTATGGAACTCACGAAGATGCAATGTATGGAACAAGACTAGAAACAATCAGGAGAATTCAGCAAGAAGAAAAGATAGCTATTCTAGATGTAGAACCACAGGTGACTATGAGATGTTTAAGTGATTTTTACAAAATTCTGTTTATGGGAATTTGTAATGATGTGGGTTTTAACTAATTAGTTTGGTTAATGAAAGTTAGAATAGTTGTCAATCACATCAGTTTAATTAATGGTGTGAATATTACCTAGCCACTTTAGTTTAAAAATTAGGATGGTTTTAGGTGACTGAGCCACTTTAAGGAATAGAGTTTAAGATTATATGGATATTGCCTGGTAGAGCTACTCAATTAGTGATATTTGCTAATCAACTTCATTTGATTAATCAATCAGTACAGTGTTACTCAAACCATAGTACATACATACAAACAAACAAAAGTTAGCAGTTTGTGCTGCCACACAGTTGCTTTTCCCTCTAGTCACCAGCTCAACAACACCAAAACAAGTTCTTGATTGCAATTGCCTTCCCACTAGTCAACAGTTCAACAACAATAATAAAACAAAAAGAAAAAAAAGGGCTGGTGACAGTGAGTGGTGGTTGACACTTGCCTTTCCTCTAGTTTGGTGGCAGTATTTTCATTTACTCAAGTAGTTGAAATAATTGGAAACCCTAATTTGGATAAATTTATTTTTTCATGAATATTTATATAATTGGAATTTTGATTTATCAACTGTTGGTATAATTAAAAACAGTAATAATCAGAAACTTATTTTAATTAATCCATTAATTGTAATTTCAATTAATGAATTAGTTTGCAGGACACTACTCAATGTAATCACTTCTCATAGATAATCGATTAAACTGGCTGGATATCAGAGCTGGGTGATTTAACCAATTACCCAGCCAGTTTAATTTCTAGTGTAAATATTACTTAGTCATTTTGATTAATAGGAATTGAATAGTGTGGAAATGTAAAGCCAGTTTTGATGATGAAGTTGGTAAATTGATCAGTTTAATTATTACAGCATAGGATAATTTCAAACCAAACTATTATATATATAGGAAATAGGATGTTATGTGGGTACTACCTAGCACGCTTAAATCATTTAGTGGTATTTAAAATCTAGCCAGGGCTTGGTATAACTATTACTTACCTATTTTGATTACCAAAAGTTGTACACATGGAAGCGTAAGAAGTTCAATAATGTTAATCACCTAGCAAGCTTAATGTTTAGAAGCAAGAATAGGGTAAAGAACTTTGCTGGGTTTTGTAGTGAGAAAGTTTGTGTTTGTTATGATATAAAGTATTTGATTTATATACTGTTTGCTAATCAAAATTTTGTTTAAATTGCAAATGGACCAAAATGTAGTGATTATGTGAAAGTGAAGTTTAAATTATCCATCACTGTCTGTTACAATAATTTAAATGAATTAATATCATAATTTATTTTGAAAATATTATTTATGTATTTTTTTGTGTGAACAATATTAAAACAAAACATAATGTCCTTTGTCTGTATGGCTACATAAAATATGCATTAGCCATGAGAATGAGAGTATAATAAAATTTGTAAACATTTCTGTGTTTATTTTACCATTTATTTTGCAGGCCTTAAAAATACTAAGGACAGCAGAATATTCACCTTATGTAATCTTTATTGCTGCACCATCTTTATCAACCATGAATGATGTAAGTAACAGGAGAGAACTAGTTAACTCCAATACATAGTCTTACGTCAGATAGTATTATAATTTAATTATTGAGGTATACAGTAGGGATAAAATAAGTGAGAAGTGATATGTTATTTCTCATTTTAGATGTATTATAAGTTCTAGTACACTCAGTAAATCAAAATGTGCACACTATAGCAGGTACTGGTCTTGTTAGTGAGTAACATATGTTAAAAATTGGCAACAGATCATTGGCTTTTATCTATACGGTAATCGTATACACTATTTTAGTAATGTATGTAAGTGATATTGCTACAAGTGGTAGAATATAAAATTTTTCTTTTCATATATCAGAACCACATGAACTATTTATGGAAGAACAATTTATTTTTACAGGCTGATGGAAGTCTAGAACGACTTGCTAAAGAGAGTGAACTTCTTCGTCAGTCATATGGGCATTTTTTTGACATGACAGTAGTAAACAACAACATTGATGAAACAATAAGAACTTTGGAAATGGCCATGGAAAAGATTAATGTGACACCCCAGTGGGTGCCTGTCAGTTGGGTCTATTGATTGCTCAGGATTTTATATGTACCCAGTTATTTTTTTCTGAAGATGGTGAAGAGAGATTTGAAGCCTTGTTACAAAGACCATAACCACAATGAGTGTGCTACACAAGACACATTTTGTTGTTTTTAGTTTCATTCCATTATCAGTACTTTCCAAGGACACCTTTAATATAAAATTGACTCTTCTTGTACATGTACCCCATGGTGCTCTTTAATTTAAAGTAATGGGGAAACACAAAATGAAGTCTGGCCTTACATTGTTGAGAGTTGTTTTGGGAAGTTGTTACATTTGATATCAAACAAGGATAGAAGTGCCATGTCAGTTTGTAAGAAGACAAGTTTAGGTGTGAAACAGTGTTAGTAGAGTTCAGTCACATAAAAATATTTTAGACTGACCATTCATCTATTTGACTTTGATAACTTGTTTCAAGCAGCAAACACTGTAAATTCTTGATCTTAAGCAGGTTGATCCAGTTACACTTCATTCAAATAGAGACTTAACAGTAAAATCATCAACAGCTACTGATATTTGGTTGTTGCAAATGTTTAGGAAAAAAACTCTTACTGTAAAGTTGTGATCTAAGGCTTGTCCACTTAGTTGACAGAGACTTGAAGTTAACATCATACTTAGTTCTGATATTTGTGAAATCAACATTGTTAAGAGTTAAGTAAGTTTTAAGATAAATTTTATTGCAATGACCATCTTATAGGCTACTCAAAAATTAGAAGTGAGAGTGGCTTTGAGAGAAGTTATAAATAGCTTATTTTAAAACTTGTTTACGAGGTCAAAACTTGGAATGATCAGAAGAACAGAAACAAGTGAATGAATATCTCTGAATCTTAAGCACAGATAGCCCTGTTGCTTTGTGCCAAAAAACTCTAAACAACCAACTGTATTTTAAAAGGAGTGATAGCTGATTAAAATATTAATAAAAACTATTTTGAGGTTCATACAAAATAAATCATCAGTATTATTATATAAAATTATTATCAATTTAGTCAATTTCTACTATCATAACCATTGAATAATAATTTTTGCTTTTCAGTACTGATTCAAGCATAAATTTACTTTATTGTCATGGATGTATACCACCCATTCTCACCTTACTATTTCCTAGCATGATATTTAAATAATTGTTTTATTTCACCTATTATACCAATTTCTCTTTCGGTACAAGGCTTTTTCCAGCTTAGTAAATAGATATTGTCAAACCTAATATAGATACACCAGCTTGTACTTATAAAGAAATATAATTATTATAAATTAATCATTATTATCAAACCTTATGCAAGGTAAAACAGGTATATACACAACTCTGAGGGATGTACAGAAAAAAATATATATATATATACACAGAGAAGGAATAATTCTGGGAGAACTAGTAGATCTAATAGAAGGAGTAAAGTAGTTTAAAGATGTTGATTTTTATTTTAATTAAATTTATATTAAACAGTTTTTTTTTGGATTTATTAGTTGTGCTTATTATTCTTTAAAATTGTTTATACTTTTAATTATTACTTTGCAATTTTGTATAAAGATTTCATAATGATAATGAATAATTCAGTGTTTGTTTTAACAACTTTAAACATTTATATCAGCAACAAGAAAATAAAAATTAACATTCAATTCTGAAATTTGTAAGCAAGTTTTCTATTAACTTAATGCTGTAATATTCTAATACCAACTGTGATGAGACAGTTTTAAAATTGTTTTTTAAGGTAACCAGTATGCAAGAACATTCTTTTTTAAGTAATCAGTACACAAGAACATTCTTTTTTAAGTAATCAGTACACAAGAATATAATTTTTAGAGTTAAACAATAAATAAGGACATCTTTTCTGAGGTAACTCACTAGACCTAACTAAGAGCTTACAGCGTGAATACCAGCAGACGTTCAACTTATGTGTTAAACAAAAGACTGCCAGTTATCTCATTGACTGACATAGAGATTTATTTTTTTTACTTTAACTAATAAACAATAGATAAGCTGTATAAGACTGATATCAACTGTAGGTCATGTGGTTATGTATAGGGTTAAACACATTTTTGTATAATTATTTGTATCTTTTAAAGTTCCTATTTCTTGATTTTAAAATATCAAAAGGCTACTCTTTTTTTTTTGTAATAATTTTCAAAATACTTTGCTTATTCAGTTGTTTTTATTGTATAAACTGACATAGTGAAATGTTAAAAGTGTTTCTGTAGTCCTTAACTTTCTTCGTGATGGTTATCTGAAAATCAAAAATTGTTCAACATGATAAAAAAGCTTTTTGATTTGTTATTCAGTTTTCTGTTATGTATGCTAACTACAATGAAATTTTTATAGCAGTGTTACAATATGAATTATTTTAATATAACAATTGATCAATTTCATCCCAATAATTGAAATCATTGTAGATTTTGAGTGGAAATCTTTCAGTCAAATTGTTTTTAATCACCTATTTTATGTCTAAAGAAACTTGTGTTTTGTGAAATTATTATAAAATTGACATTAATTATTATTTTGAGTAAGGTATGTTATAATTAATGATAAACTAGAATCTTAAATAATTTAGCAGTTTTTTTTTTTTCTCAGTTGTGTTGAGTTTTTATTTTTTGGGAATGATTTAAGTGTACTGGGCACGTGGACAGCCCCTTACAAAATAATTAATTTTGATTTTGAGTTGTGCTGTAGCGAGCAGAGCACAAAAGCCACCAACTCGAGAATGTGTGGAATAAAGAACTCACACAGAGACAACTAATTACAAATCAAATAACTTCTATATTTGTTCACTGTTGAACAGTTCATTTATATCGAAACTCTCAAAGTTGTTTTTCAATAGCACTACTACTAAGTCATTGTGTTCTTCATTTTGAAAGTCTAGATGTTCGTTAATAAGCCCTTCTATTATATTCAAAAACATTAGTTATTAATTACATTAACACGAGGGATTCTCTCGTTCATACTTTGTATAACTGTATTAACAATTATTCTTAGGTATCTTTAAGTAATTCCACTTTAAGCATTTTCAAATCTACTATTTCTTTAGTACAGTTAATGTTCTTCACTTTTCTCTCTTTATACATTATTGAACCTTAAGTGAAATGCTGTTAGACTAGATCAGAAATAGTATACTTACAAGAAGTTTGTGCTGTGGACTTCCTGTATATTCTGGATTACTTTCATCTTCTAGAGTCAGAATAATTTCCCGGAGCAACTTCTTAAGTGTTGAGGAGATGATGAAGTGGAGAAGTGCCATTTAGAGTAGGAAACACAGAATTATATACACAATTTTTAATGTTTTTCCAATTATTAAAGAAGTTTAGCAGATCTACTTTCAAAAATAGTTCTTTTAACTCAATTCATACAAGTGGGATCTTCCAGCAACAAGTGAACTATTCCATCAGACTGCAACCAAAATCCACTTTGTTATTGGTACTTACAGAACTTATTTCTGCTCCTTGTCTAATATCTTTGGAAAAATCATCCAAGACAATTAACTTAGGGTGTACAGAGACAAACCTTGTAATGCCGGACTCTTCACTAGCAGTATCTCACCCTTGTTATTCATCACTCTTCCATTAACTGCTTTTTTGTGACATTGGCTCATTTCATCATTTTATCTAACTATTGGAATCCTCTCAACATACCATATCTGCGAGCGATGAATTCATGCCCTGAGGTCACAACTGGAATGCTATGAGCCTCAAGCCTGCATCTTCCCTATCTGGTATTGCAGTTTGCCAGTTGTTGCCCATGCTTTTTTTATAACATTTTCAATCCGCTATACATTACAGAATAATAACAACATAGTTCTTGAAGACCTTCACATATTTAGTATTTGTATTCCACAAATACTTCATAAGACAAATTTAGATTATTAATAAACTCACATGGCAGTAATTTGCTCAGAGAATGGAGTGGTTACACTGCTGTATTGTAGTTTTATGTAGCTAGAGTATGTTATTTCATGAGTTAGTATTTCATTTTGAAAATTGGTTGAGCAATTGTAACAGACATTGTTAAAAAAAATCATGGTTTAGAGGATGAGATGAAATTTATAGTATTTTATTATGTTGATTTATTATGTAGTAGCCACAGTATTATACCAGCTTGTATTACATTTTAATTCTTCTGTTATTAAATCAATACCTTGACAGCTGATTAAACTGAGTTACTTTTAAAAATGATAACTAAAATTGTCAATGCAGTAGCTGTTCTACAACCACAGTATTTATGATGTTAAG
>NW_013667026.1:51747-52773 GCF_000517525.1 Limulus polyphemus
TAATAATTAGTTAAGTAATTAAACTTAAATTAAGTTTTAAGTTACTAATTAAAATTAAAATTACTTTATTACTAAGTACTAAGTGTCGTTTGTTGTATATATATATATATATATATATATATATGATTACACAGATTTGTTTCACACTCCAGAGGATGATGTTTCAACATTGAAATGTGTAGTGTCTGTTTTAAGACATTGATCAGTCTTAAAATAGAATTTAATTGTGTACTAAAATGTTGATCATTTGAATATTTTGAAAACATTTTCTTAAAATACAAAACAGTTCCAAAAAATAAAACTGCTGTACATTAACAATCACAGTTGTCATATTCCAAATATACAAGTTTCTGTTAGTTACTTGAGTAATGTTTAGATACAAAATTGTTCCCCCGAGGTCACACAGAATGGGTATATTATTAACAAAGTAATAGTTTTGTCATAAAATGGTTGTTTTCAATATGATGGTAGACATACATATATATATATATTTAATATATTGTTCTTTTTTTGTTGTTACAGTTTCTACATAATAATAGAGGATTTCGTGCAGTTGGAGGCATCTTACTTTTAATGGCTAGTTGCAGTTTTTAAAGACTGAATTATTATCATGTCATAGATAATACCAGAGAAACTTTTTTATGTCATTCTGTTGTTAGATAATAAAGAAAAATATCATAATGTTATTTTATTTATGAATAAATAACGTGAAAAATAATCTAACCAATTCCTGTTTTGTTTTGTTATAAAACACAAAAATTTTGGAATAAATGGTGTTGAAACGTATGGAAATAATAAAATTACACAGTGTTTTACTGAAAGTGTTGACATAATAAATAACACGAACAATAATCTCTAACCAATTTCCGTTTTTTTTTTGTTTTTTTTTATTATAAAATACAAAAATTTTGGAATAAATGATGATGTAATTGCAATCAAAATATGGTGTTTCCAACTATACACCTGGAAAAAGTTAAGCACCCCCAAATATTTTTCAGGATTGCTTATTGAAAATAAGGTTTAATT
>NW_013667026.1:53634-55592 GCF_000517525.1 Limulus polyphemus
GATGTCATGATATGTAAATTAAAAATTTTTATTTTACGGTGATAATCTTGTTTTCTTGTGCCCAATAATGCATAATTTCATTTGATAAACACGTTTAGATTGAATGGTAATTTATAATCAGTCACAAGAACGTCGAATCTGAATCACTTGAAAAAAACATGGGGGTGCTTAACTTTTTTCCAGGTGTATAGTTAGCAGCATTGGTCTACTAAGGAGTTAGGTTATATTTCAATTTATAGTGGGAGTAATGTAATATAATTAAACTACAAAACAGCTACTGTAACTAGTACTTCAATTATGATAAGATCCTGGAGACAGCCATAGCCTCATTAATTCTTTGTAAGTTACTGGCTTATGCACAAGTTCAATGATTTTAAAATGAAAGAAACTTTTCATTGCACAGTATGTTTACAATCTATCGTTTTCCTTGATTCCAAGAAGATGTAGTCTACTTAAAATGTTGCTTGTATTATGTAAATATTTACTCTTTGATATTTTTGACATTATTTTGTACAAACTTTTCTACATAATTTCTTTGAAAATCAAAGGTGATGGTTTCTGGTTAGTATTTATGCAAAGAAATATTTAAAATTTATATATCTCTTATCTTCATAAACTAAGATGAATGCAAAGAATATATTTTACTAAATCACATCACATATACAGCTTGGAAAAAAACTACCATATATACTTTGTTCAAGATTTTTTTATCTTTCAGTAACAGTATAAATAGCACACCACTGAAAGAACTTAAGAGAAATGCACAGTCTTTAATTTTAATTTATGTCAAACTTTAGCAACAAACAGTTCCCATAAAATTTAATTATTCTTCATCTGGCACAAAAACTATCCACGATTAACTACGTACCAGTAATGAATAGTACTTGTAATGTACTCACATATACATGTGAGTGTGTTGTTACTTAAGTTTAAAATTAAAATAGAATAAAACCCAAACAATGTTTCCTTAACACATTATATTTGAAGAGCTCACAAATAGTGAATTCATGCAAGTATGATTTTTTTTATCCTATTGAAATACACTGAGTGGTCACAAGTAAATAGACACCTAATTTTTCGTCATTTAACTGATTTATGCTAACTAATTTGTGTTCACAGACCACTATATAAATGAAAATAGTCTGCACACTAATTATCTTGTGCTACAACATGCCTAGAGCTCAAGGTTGTTTCGAATTGTCAGAGTTAGAGGAAGTATAGTTGGTTAAGCAGATGGTGGAATAAGTCAGCGGCTAATTTCGCAGAATTTGGGAATCCCGCTTTCGACAGTCAACAGAATCATTGTGCAGTTCAGGAAACAACTGAGCAGCGTCCAGGTCGTCTTGGTCCAACGGAGAGGACAAAAAGGGCTGTCAAGAGGAGCATCGAAATGGATCCCAGATTAACGATTGCAGAAGTGGCCAAAGCTGGTGGGATGAGCAGAGCAGCTAGACGGAAGCCCTTATTAAGACCTGCCAACATAGCCAGACGAAAGAAGTGGGCAAGTGATATGATGACCAAGCCTTTGGACTTTTGGAAGACCGTATTGTTCTCAGACGAATCAAGATTCGCTCAATTTTCGGACAGTGGAAGGATATGGGTTTGGAGAATGCCTCACCAAGAGTTTTGGCTCAACAGATTGCAGCCAACTGTGAAGCATGAGGGTTTCAGCGTGATGGTTTGGGGAGCTGTTTGGGTTGGTGGGAGATCGAGCTTAGTGGAGTGCGTTGGCAACATAAATTTTGCAAAATACATCAAAATATTGGAGGAAGGACTCTTGCCACTTTATTCCTCGGGTTTCGTGAACAAGAACACAACGTTGTTCCAGGAAGATGGAGCACCGTGTCACACTGCTAGAAACACCCAAAAGTGTCAAGAAAAAAATGGTATCCAGAAGTTGCCCTGGCCAAGCCAATCTCCTGACATGAACCCCATTGAAAACTTGTTAGCCATACTCG
>NW_013667026.1:56488-65729 GCF_000517525.1 Limulus polyphemus
CTTGTGTCGCTAAAGTTTCGTCGGAACGAATTTCCGGAAAATTAACTAACGAACGGAGACGTAACAATATGAAAGAATATTCCTACACACCAATGCATCAGGTAAACAAATCCAAACATTTTATGACTGAATTGAAACATGATAGGATTAAGATTAGAGAAAACAAAACATTAAATAGACTGTAGTAATGCCCTCTCACTATATTAAAAGCAAGTTATCTCTTGGTTTAAATTTCATTACAAAACTAAACAAGATTCCATACTTTGACCTTACAGCTGCAGATAAAAATTTGTGATTATAAGGCCAATGAGTTATGCTACAAAATATGTCATGCATTAGAACACAGAAAAAGCAATATCCAAACTAACATTGCAAAGGATAAACAAAATGCTTTTAAAAGAAGTGGGCATTGTAATAAAACCAGTTGAAAAAGGTGATGGGAGAGTAATTCTAAATAAATAAGAAATCTCTCTCCTTTTATCTGAACCAATATATTCTGAACTATAGCAAGACCCATTATCACCTGTCAAACAAAAACTAGAAAAATGAGGAACTATTAACAATTATCTTCTCATTTTGCTACTACCTCTGAACTTTATGGATTACCAAAATTCCAGGAGCCTAACATCCCTCCTTCATCCCATTATGTGTTACATAAGCTCACCAGTTTACATAAGCAGAAAAGTCTTCACCAATCTTTTAAAACCTTTCACTATTTCTACATTCTATAAGAAATTAAACTAAATCCTCTGAAATGAGGAGAAAAACTACAACAAATAATGAGATTATGGGGATTATGATAAGCATCAATGTTGTATCAATCTTTACAAAAATCCTGTAATAAAAATCTTATTAGATTCAGAAACCTCAGAACCAAACTTTCAGTGCAGGTTATTATGAAACTTTTAGACCTATGTTTGGATACTGTTTTCTGTGGAATAATTGCTACTTCAAAATGAATAACAGATCACCAATAATTCCACTCTTATCTCCAGTGGCTGAAAAAAATTACATGCAACACCTTGAAGAAACTGCCATTGATACATTTCTTTTACATCATAAAATATGGTTCAGAAACATGATTAATGTTTTCATTTGAGCACAAGGAAGCTTTTAAAATTCATATAAATTCTCAATATTAATCAAACCAGTCTGCAAATTAGCTTGAAAATGAGTTAATTGGATTCCACTTAATGCTGAAAATGATGCTGCTATTGTAAAAAAATTGGCCACCAAACGTGGTACTTGGGTTAAATGACATCCAGTGGAAAAGTTTCAAAGTATACATGAAATCAAAACTCAGCAATGGAAAGAAACACAAGTGAACAAATTAAAAAATATTTAATCACAGTAAAATGTGTCATCAAATATATTCCACTTACTGGTTGGCCCATAATTCTGTTGTCCTTTAACTGGATACTGGGTTTGAAAAAAGGAATCATTCTTTAAAATATACACACCAAACAAAGAAAACTGTAATTTACTGCTGAAATTTAGACAAAAAGTTAAAAGTGTGATATACCAGAATCTAACACTGCACGTATCACCAACTGTTCCAAACCGAGACAAACACACATACCCCAGTTTGGAAAGGGTTAGATTAGGAGACATGACAGCATTTATAGCCTGTTGACCTTTTGAGCCTGCTTTCAATTGGTTGGCCTATTTTGAGGATGTTTAGGTTCTTTTGCAGATACAAGAAAAGGAAATTTATGTCAGAAATAACTAAAATGTCCACAACTATAACACATTTATATGTTTATCCATGGATCAAGGTGCCACCCCATCTGTATCATCAGCACAGCTGGTACAGAAGATTCACAATATTGTTGCCAAATGGCTGAACCAAATTACTATATGGCATCTGAAGACATGGTCCCACATATTGTGACCTCCTGTAATATGGGATTTGGCACACTCAGGTGGTGTATTTCTGGAGGAGCTACTACAGTTACAAGCTGCAGTAACCTTTTACTCCAGCAACTTCATCAAAGTTACAACTGGTGCCTTACAGACTCCAAAAACTTAACAACCAAAATATCCTCTCAGACTGCTGCTTCCATTCTGGAGTATGCATCTCTGTGTAAGTGCAACAGCTCAGTGTCACATACATCTGAATTATTGTGGGCACCACATTTACAAGCCTTGAATTTCACCCAATTACTGGCTTGGTTTTCTACCAGATTAAATGGTAGATGCAACTCTGCTACAATGACTTCCCAGCTGTAAAATTTATCAGCTTCAGGTATTTCGAATGACTGAACCGCTGGCACTGAAAATATTGGAGAGGGTTGGGAATATAGGGCCGTACCTTACAGTTCAAATAACCTGCCTTAACAGTGGCAGGTGGACGTTGTGATGAAAATGTCAAAACAAGAACTGAGGTCGGCACCATAATACCATCTTGACAAATGGAGATCCTTCGAACTGCTGAAACTCCTTGGCTGGAGAAACCAGCAAGGATCTCTGACTCGGGGATAGACTTTAAGTCCCTCTCAACAATAACTCCTCGTGAGAAATTCAAAGAAGCGTGGGGAGTAACCTCAATGGGTATATCCCCAATGGCCTCTGAATTCAAGAGAAGTTCACTGTGCTTTGCTGTGGATGTTTCAACCAAGATGTCTTAATGTCTTCTTAACTGACTTTGGAGAGCCAGCAAGCCCCTCTAAACCCTTCTGAATAAAAAAGGGAGACATTTGTCCTAAAGATTTATCGGATATTGAATGTAAGATCAGAAAGCCAAGTACAGGTCCACATTGTGATGGAGACTGCTGTTCAGTCTTTTAGGTGTGGTCGTTTACCAATTAGCAGAGTTTTTACACTTTTTTATTGGGATTGAAGGGATCCATAATAAAAGAAAAAGATTCAGTGCCCACTGACCCCACCTGCCATGGAGTCCTACGAGAGGATGCACTACAATGTCAAACAAGGCCACTGCAGCAACACCAGGGCTTCGTGAGCACTATACCTAAACACCAGCATCAGACACGATGTCCACAACACGCATTGAGAATGCCCAACGCTGTAAACAATGAAATGTTATCATTGTTTACACTGGTTATCTGATAAATCCTGGCAATGGCCAACTTAAAATATATTGCAATGGAAATCATATTAATGAAGTAAATACTGTTCTTGTTTTCACTGGTATCTTAAAGAGTCTTTGTAATGGATAATATTAAATATTAATACAAAATAAAATGGGCATAGAAACCATACTAATCAACTACATGTCACCTTGTTTACAATGGTGACCTAATGTGACTTTGTTCTGCACAGTACTTGTCTATAACACAAAATGAATGTAAATATAAACCATATTATTTAATTAAATGTATGCATGTTTAAATTAGTGTGTGTGCATGTCATCATGCAGCTGCTTACTGCATATTGCAACAGAAAACTGATCCATGTAGTGTCCAACCACATGTTATTTATGTTCACATCATTGACCCTATAAGTCATGGTAAGGGACAAAATGAAATAATTTTAAACAGAATAGATAAAAAAACATTGCACATTTGCACAATGAATATTCTTTTTTACTTTCATAGCCAGAGTGTAGTTAAAATTGTCTGTTGTCCAGGGATCTTACAAGTGTTTACTGGTTGTTTGGAAATCAAGTTAACAAAATTATTTACTTGTATTCCAAAGACTAGAATCTGACACAATGGCTACTAGACCAACAGATGTACGTTACAACATGAAATGGGCTGTCAGGAGTTTCAACAAATTCAGAAATAAATATTAACACATTTATTTGTATAATTTCTGGAAACCCTGTACACTTCAACATGCTTCCTGCAAGCTGCAAATGCAGTCTTCTGGAAGCACACACGGTGATAATTTTTCTTCTTTACCAAAAACAAATCCATATTGGTCCAGAAGACTTAGACTTGTACTCTGTGAAAGTTTGATATTTATATGCTTATTTATATTAAGTAAAAAATATTCTCATTTGTAGTAACAATGTAGTCATATTTTAAAAAATCAAGAGCCAGTTCCACTTCCAAGTGACCTATTATTTTCACACAAAAATTAAAATGCTTGACTGTTTTATTAATGTTTAGGAAATCATAATTTTACTACATCAAAAGAAGACAAGATTTAACAACTAGTACACCTAACTAAGTAATGTATTCACATCCTCCAAAATATATCAAGAATAAGTTTATTAATATTTGTGGTACTGGAAAACACCTTAACTATTTATTAATATAATTTTACATAAATGTTTAGTTCAGACAAAAATATTAAAAATTTGTTGTGTATTTTTTGAATAAAAGATGTATTTAAAACAATGCCATAAAGTGATAAAGGTGTAAACAGAAACTATGCAGGTAAATGCATCTTGTTTCCAAAACTTAAAGATCCTCAAAATTGAGTCTCTTGTTTTCTAAACTTTGTTTTTCAATTACACCTCACATACTAAAAATACAAGCAACAACTTTTTTCATAATTCACTATGTTAAATGTTATAGCTCTCAATGTTTTTTTTTTACTACAAGTGAAACACCAACATGGTTTTTTCATTTACTCACCCTATCAAACACTTAACTTATCTTCACTTGTTTATAATAAAGTATACATTATCATTGTTAACTATGTATTTTATTTCTGCTAATAACAATGTTAAGAATTTCCATCTACAAAGCATCTTTTCAAATATAACCAGCTATAACAATATTCTACTAATTATCCTGTTAAACTCTGCCATATTCAAATATGTATAATAACATATACTGTTTTATTACATGGCTTGTATTTGCTTTTTTTTTTGCCAATAACAATGTCAAGCATTACCATCTTTCTCCTGGTAGCCATCTTTTCACACATAAACGTTTATATTCTGCTAATTATCATATCAAATTGCCATATCATCACATTTTATAATAAAATATACATTTTGATCTTAAAGCTTGTATTTTATTTTTGTTAATAACAATTTAAGAATTACCATCTTTTCATCAAACACAACTACATATATTCTATTAATTATCCTGTTAAACTTTATAACATCATCAACTATTTATGACCAACAAAGAAGTACTTTTGTTATCAGACTTGTCTATTTCTCATGTTTGTTAACCTATCAAACAACATCACTTTTCATCTGCCAACAAACTAATCAAAGACTATCATCTATATTTTGTTCATTATCTTGTCCAACAACAACCCCATTAGTTTAGATTAAGAGAAAACATTTTTCATAAGACTCGTCATCCATTTTTAATAAAATTTCTGTAAAACACTATATTATTCAATTGTACATACTTTTAGAAAATATTGGATAAAAAAAGTGCTTTAATAGAGGAGTTCTGAACAAAAGAATATCTACAGAGTTTAGAACGCTGAACTTCAACTTGCATCATTTCCTTTACAATGAAGTTAAATAAAAACATTAAGCCTAAATAAAGTTTTAACTTATTAATTACAAATGAACAGGTTCTGTTAATAAACTCTTCAAAATTCTTAAACTTCACTTGGAAATTTCTGAACATTTTAAAAATAAGAGGAATGTGAAGTAGTTATGGTTATACATGCATTTATATATATACTAAAGTAACACATAATCAAACAGATATTATATAAATATTTTTACAACAATTTCAAGATATATATAAAAAATTCCAATAACAAGAGGAAAAGTGCATCAGTTAATGATTGTCTCGAGGTGTAAACAAACTATATTCGACTAAGCTTTTTCTATATATCAATATATACTATAAAGTCAGAATTGAAAAACAGTAACAGGTAAAACATGTGGAGTACCTTGTATCTTTCACACCTAGATAAATTTTAATACACTGAGTATGCTGATAACTAGCCTGTAGAATTTAAAAAAAATATCTTAAAGTACTCCACACACCAATGTTTTGACTATTTTATCTAGTTTCAGTTGCACAATCTACCACTATAAGCAACAAGAACTTTACAGAAAACATGGTAATGTAGATGATTATAATGTGAGGTAATTGTAACTAGTGGACCTAAAAGATTTTCATATCATCCTTGAATAATGAATGGCATTTTACATTCAAAAAAAGAAGCAAAATGATCACTTCAAAACTTCTTAGAAAGAGTAAATTTGCATAGCAGTAATATGTACTACTTAATATAGGGTAGTCAGTTTGTATTTTGTTCATCTGTTGTTGAGCACAAAGCTACACAATAGGCTATCTGTGCTCTGCCCACCACGGATATCGAAACTCGATTTTAGCAGAAGTCTTCAGACTTATTGCTGAGCAGCTGAAAAGTCAGAGGCAACAAATGACACAACAACATTTACTCTGTACAGCATGATGAAAACAAAAAGTCTATAAGAATTATTTTAAAGATACAACAGATATTTTCAAAGTGAAATACACACAAGAAGAAAAATTAATACAATCATGTGATACATAGAGATTAAACAATAACTCGATGTAACAGTATGAGTACAGAAGATTTGCACAGAACAGATTACAGAATTATTACCTCTTGGTTGAAAGACATTACCTCAATGTAATACAGACAAGCAAACACATTCAAAGCAAAATCTCACAAGAGTAAAAATTTTTTAAATGAAAAAATTTTCAGTACTAGGAGGATTTAAATAAACTTAGTGATGTTAAACAAAACTCAGGCAATCGTACTGGGAGTGTTATAATGATACCTGAGACTGGTCATAAAAACTTAAATTCAAAACTTTATGTAGCTGTATGTTACAAATTATCATAACAACATAAATGTCCTTATATTCTACAATATATACATTTTTTATATATAAACCCCTAAAAAATTATACAATAATGATTACTATGCTACATGTGGTTTAATTTTATCAAGTTGTTTTTCAAAAGATCACGACTAAAATTAAATACATGAACTTGATTTAAATGATCAATAATCATATTCTAACACATGATTGTGGAATTGAACTTTTATTTCAAGTGGGGAGCTTCACAGCTAATTATAGCTTTAAATAATCTACTCTAAACTTAATAGTTTTAACAGAGTTTGTACTGTATGTTCCTGGTGAAAGACAATATTAAAGCCTTCCAAATGTTCAGGCAAGCACGTGTCATTACAGCAAACTTGCAAAAATAAGTAACAGAGAGAGAGACTTGTTATCTGACTTCTAAAGAGCACTCATGTAGTTGACAGTAGGATGCATAGACATCCACACTAAGTAAACTTACTACAAAGATTAGAAAGCAAAGTTTCTAATAAGACACTAGACATCAACATTACTTACCACAACTACTCAATTTGTATAACATTTTCTATTCACCTTGTACATATCTAACGTAAATCACTGATAAAAATAGCTATAGTTAAAACAAACACTTAGTTTGCACCTAGACTAGGGGAAACACCCAAGCTTTTTAAAATTAAAATATTATAAGTATTTATAGATACATATATACAAATTTAAATCAACATTCAAATGTTTATTTCTAGAACAATTATAAAGAAAAATATATTAAACTAAATGTTTTCTTCAACTGCAACTTCATTACTCTTAGATGTTACAATTTACTTTAACACATGTGATATTAGAATCGCCACTGAAGCTACAAAACCACTAACAGTTGAAGAAAAAGGTTATACTTTTACATTTATTTTTTCTCTCTCTTTTTTCCATATATACAACTGGTTAGACACAACACATCGTTCTCTGAAAGTTTTCTCAACAATATTGGTTCTTCAGCAATCTATATGTTATATCGTCTTGGACAAAAATTGATGAACTTAAGTCTTTTTAACAAGCAGCAAAAGTTTAAAACTTCAGTAGTTCTCCCTTTTTTTGTCTCCAAACATTTCTTCTGTTTGAGATCATAGTGAAGTTTAAATAATGAAAACTTCTTTTTATTATAAAAATGAAACCTTATAAAAACTTACACATTTTGGCACAATTTTTAAAACACAGACTACAGTTCATGTAAAAATGAGTAATTTTTTATAATTGCTAAAAAATAAACATTTTTCTGTTTGTATGTAGGAATTAGTATTTCTTTTAGCTTGTAGAATTCTCTTGATGACCTTGTTGAGTCCTAGGTTCTATAAAGAAGAATTTTTGAATAAGATTAGACTTATTGCTAACTAGCATTTCTTTACAATAATTCTAATAACAATTGCACCAATATAAAGTAGATACTAACAAAAGCATTATAGTCCTATACCTTACAGTTAAGTTAAATTTAGAATAGTTATTAAAAGCTATAAAAAATCTGAAACTAGCACTGTCTTATTCATAGAATATGAAGGCCTAAAATAGCTGAAACAAACTTTTAATCTCAGTTTTATATTTTAATTGCAAAAATTCCTTTGCCAATTAAATCGTATTCATTTTCAAAGATTTCCAATTCTGAGTTATCACAAAGAGATATTTAAAAAATATACAAATAACTGAAATTAGGTTTTGGCACACAAAGAATTTTAAAAATGTGATATGCAGAGAACTTCCAGAAGTAAGAATTGCCTTCTTCGGATGTGAAATGAAAGTAAACAAAAAATAAAAAATCAGACTTGTAATCATAAGTGAATTCATGTTAGTATTTTGATAGTTTATCATGACAACAAAACAGTTTGCATGCTACTTCATGTGATTTTTGATGTAACAGAAGAAGGGTACACAAATTAGCCAAAAAAAGAGAAGAGCAAGAGAAATATGCTTTGGAACTGGATTTTGTATAGCTTACATACATATGACATATAAAAATGTAAAAATATAGAGGAACAAGAATAAGAACTAAAAAAGCAAATGAATAAATAAAGTTAAAACTTCTCAAGTAAAAATAAGGTAGAAATGACTGATAATTATTCACAAATACATGGAAAAGAAAAAAAATGGTGAATTACATGGATTGAAGATATTAAATGTTAAAGTCATCAATATCAAAATCAAGGTTTATACCACAGAGATTGGCAGTATACGATAATCCATTGACCTTTGAATTCTTTAGCTGAATTACATTAAAGTACATTTTCAATAGCTAAAGGCAAATTCACTAATGACAAACTAAAATAACTTCCAATATTCACATCTAAGGAAGCTTTTTTTTTTTTCAAATAATTTTACCTAGTAGGGGAGACCGGGGCTAGTTGTTACAGGGGCAAGTTGATACAGTGCCTCTAGCTCTTGTTGAGATTAATAGACAGAGATAGTTCACAGACCATCGAACTCGTGTTGCGCAAGCTTTGTTTTAATGGCGACATGAATAAGATCAGTCACGAAATAAAAAGTTATGTACATTTT
>NW_013667026.1:66729-73072 GCF_000517525.1 Limulus polyphemus
ATATTGGACTTTTTCTAAAAATCGTAACAACTAGCCCCGGTCTCCCCTACCTGAAATACACAAACCCAATAATCCCAGCCATTCTATCATTTCCACCATAAATGTGGTTCTGAAATATTACCCATTTATGATGACCACCACATTTCTACATCATAGACTCAACATATTCAATCAGTTATATTTGGGAAATTGATAAAGATCACTGCTTTCTAACAGCTTGGTTTGAAATTTTCTTCCCTTAACTCTAATATTCCAAACTATGGATCTCTAGAAACTGCTTTATCAAAATTCCAAACTTCAGACTCAATATACACTCATTTATCTTTACGCAACTTTAATTTAATTACAAACGTTATAAACAATCTAATAGCACTGCTATTAGTAGCATGATGGCTTTTGCCTTTAACAAGCTGATAATGGGTAAAATTTAAAATTGTTTATTTTGAAAAAATCTTATTGAAAAATATACGACAATGACTTGATCATTAGTCTTTGGAGAATCAATGTTAAATCTCTTCAAAACTTTTTTCACATACTAATTCTTTCAAACACACTAACTACAAAGTTGTAATATCAGGTTTTCTATTATTTACTTATATACTTCTAAACTTCATTCTAATATAGTACTATGCAGTAAGCTGTAATTTCAAAGTTTCTTATGCAATTTTGTTATTCTAAATTATTTTAAAGCTTAATTTTTCTGTTATATGTTTTTCTAATTCTCTCACTTTTCTTTATGCATGTTGTTCTTCAGTTCCGTTCTCCAGTTGAAATCACTGTAGCACCTACTACATAACTACACCACACTTCATGACAAAAGATAAACCACAATCTCAGTGAGTAAAAGTTTATTGCTTCCTTGTTTTCTTCATTCCAATTTCAGTCCTGATAAAAGAAAGTTCAATATGGAAAGGTGCTTGGATTAAGTTTCTTTATATTCTAAGTACATTTTGATCCTACACACACTCTCATATCACATATGTCATTAATAATTCAGGTATATTGAAAACAAGGTAACTTGGATCAAAGTAATTTATGAATAAATCAAATAGCTCATAAGGTAAGCTTTACTAAAGATAAACTAAAACAAGTAAACAAGATTTCATGATGTAATCCAATATTCTGCAGTATGAATCATAAAAAGACATTCTATATAGTTTTTTAATTCACCTTTCTAGAGGAGCTAGAGAAATTGATGAATGTGAAGCATTCTTGAGAGAATTTTGGGGAGCACCAGTTCTGCTTGTTTATTAGTTCTCAAGTTGATAAATTTTATTACAGGAGCTTCTTTACTTTTCTCAAATCATAATATTTTCTTCAACATTTATTAAGTCAACATTTTTAAAAATATACAAATGCTATAAAACATTTGATGGTTTAAGTTTATACTTGTGTAGTCTGTATGCAGTAGCCACGTTTCTTCCTTTTATCTCATCACATTGTAATGATACCTTTGATTTTGATAATTAATTTGGTCAAATTTAACATGTAATAGCTTGTTTTTTACTAATCTAAATTTTCTATAAGTTACTGGTCTAATTCAAGATAATTAACAAGCTCTTAACAAATAATCTTTTTATCTAATTCAAATTTTCTTTGTGTGTGACAGAAGGACTTATCTCTATAATAAAATGCTTTTGTGATGAATGGGTTTTGGAAAACATTTTGTCTATTTTCTATAAATAGTTCAGTAAGAAAAGAATTTTCAGCCTTAGGAACAGACATTTAAAAACAGCAAGGAATTATCTTGTGCAACTCCTTTAGAGAACTTGATCACAGGATAAAGTTAATTTAGTTGATCATGGAAAAATTGCTATTATAGAGAATCAGATAAAACCTACTAATGTGTAAATATATGTAACAAAGTCAAAAATACAATTGAAAATATATATATTATCACTTTTTTCATTCTACCCAAGTCATAAGAATATTACCTTTGAGAAAAAACAAAAAACTCTACTAATACTCTATTTCAACCAAAGTAATCATACATACCCAGGCACTCCCATATATCTGTGAAGTGCAAACAACTGATATGTTTTTTATCTGCTTTAGTGATAAAGGGGTTTTAAAAAGTTGTGGTTATTTAGTCTGTATATAGTTTCAGTATAAACACTTGGTCTAAAAAGTCATTGAGATTTTCTTGTTCTAATTGTTTTGTTTCATTCTCTACAATAGATAATGTCTATTTTATTTGAGAGGATTAATGACTAACATCTTTTACTGGCTGAACTGACAATGTATGAATACTACAGCCAACTAATGCAGTAAGAGGACAAAGATCATGAGGAGATGCTGTTGACTGGACAAAGAAACTTTGTTTGCCTTTTGAATTCAGGCATACTTTCTTGATTCAGTTCTACTTGGTTTTCATCATGAACTGCTTGCCAGAGATTCATCTCTGGTATGAAAGCTGGTGAGCTATTCACTGGTCTAATAGAGGTGATCATCCACTTGTCTGTGTAGGTATGCACACTGTTATTTTTATTGTATTTAAATAAATCTGTTTATTTCTCATGTAACTTAAAACTCAGTCAAGTTATCCAACACAGATTACTCTTCTTATTTCCTGATTGAATCTGGTGTTATTAATGGGTCAAACTATCTGATACTTGTGATAAAATCAGTTCATCTGAAAATTTCATATATCTTAAGTATGGTTCTAGTCTAAAACAACCAATTGAACTTAACTACTGACTTCTGTAACTACTTTAAAAAGGATAACTTCAGAAAGTATAAATTTTATATTATGTAACTCACTTTAAAATTATTAACTAACACAGTGTAATATTTTGCACTTGTCATATACCAGTTAATTTACTTCAATCATTCTGATATGAAGATAATGAAAATCATCATTTAGTTTCGTACATGTATCTATAAAGAATATATATAATTTACAATTGTTAAATACAGCTTGAATACTTATCTATACCAAAGGATTTTAAATCTACTTTGAACAGATATATTATTTTTTCTACACTAGCTTTAACAAAAAGCATTAGTGTTATAGATCTTCCACTAAGAATCATTGTCTCCTACATTGTAAGTGACTCATACAAATAGTGTTTCAACTATAAATGTGCATGACAAAACGTAGCCAGCCTGATTAGCTCTGGCAATATAAATTGGAATTTTCAACCTCAATTGCCAAATCAAAGACCCCCTAGGAATAAGGTATAACCATCTATAAATTTCAACTACTGAGCACAGGGAACGTAGACTTAGCAATACCCACTGCTTCAAGGGTTTTGTCCTGCTCTTTATACAACATATAACAGGACTGACTCTCATTTTTATAATGCACCCACAGCTGGTAGCGAGAAAAAGCCTTCATCAACAGCAACAAAAAATCAACAGGGTATAGTTGAAATCTATAATACACTCTTCTAACTGAAAACATACTGGACCAGTCAAGAATAATTTGATTTGAATTATTATTAGTCTTATTGTGATGTAAAATTACACACACACATACCTACTAATACTTGACATTTTGTTTAAAACAGTGAGAAAAATTCCTGTGAGTTAAATATATTTTCAAAACTATTCTAAAACAAAATTGGGATTAATTACGTTCAAGTTAATATATATATATATATATATATAGTAGAGATGGCTGATATGGGTATTAAAAACTTTTATAAATTGACAAAATCATTTGCATACATCGGATTTGTAAGGCCTAATCTGAAGTATCTTCTCTCTAGAACATTCAGATATTTATATTATGATGTCAGTCTATTTCTATATACATATATAGATATAATGCAACCTACCTTGAGATATCTTCTCTCTCTAGAACATTCAGATATTTATATTATGATGTCAGTCTATTTCTATATACATATATAGATATAATGCAACCTACCTTGAGATATCTTCTCTCTCTAGAACATTCAGATATTTATATTATGATGTCAGTCTATTTCTATATACATATATAGATATAATGCAACATACCTTGAGATATCTTCTCTCTCTCTAGACTCAGTAGTTCTGGACCATGAATGTCACGTTTGATGATATTTTCTCCATACTCTCCCACATATAGTGATTCTAACTATGTGTCAACTTCTTCAGCATTCCATGACCAACTGCTGGAGGAATCTCACTTTCTGAAAACTCTGTTGATGTATCAAAATGTTTTTTCTGAGGAATCAGCTTACAATCCATAGCCTTTCCCAGCACACTTACTGTTTGTCTCTTGCAGTTCCTGCTTAGTGGTCTTTATTAACTTTTTGAATTTAAATTTAAAAGGAAGCACTCAATGATATCCATGATGATATTTCAGTCCAAGCTAATAACAAAAGGCACAAATTGGGCTTTGGATGTATGTGTTCAGAATATACAAGGAACCACTAAGTTCGTTGAAGAAAGGGATGTATTAGTCAATGTCCAACCACCACCACCTCAACCTGAGAAAAGCACTAGGAGTCATGCAGATAAACATTATACAGCAAGGAAAGACTGTTCCCCTTTCACCATTTCCCCTTCAGGATTTACTACGAACTCTAAAAAGTAAGTATGAAAATAAAAAGTACAGAGAAGCATGGAAAACCCAAACAGGAAAACTACAGAAGCAGATCTAACAATCTTCCCAAAGCGTTGAATTGATTACAATACCTGTGCCATGTAAACATGTAATTAAGACTTAGTGAATAAAAATTTAAACACATTTTAAACTGTGTTTAAGATGTATTCATTGGTTCCAGGGCTATCTGAAGGAGCGTGAAAATGTGAAATATGTGAGGTGCAAGTGCATACATACAAACGTTTAGACATAAACAGTCATACATGTCACATAAAAATCAATTAGTGTGGCAGAAACCAGAATTGGATTAAAATGATATTAAAACTGTCAATAATCCACTAACAGTTCAATTATAGAGTAAAAAAAACACATACTTACAAGTCTTTTTTTTTTTTTTTGCAGAAATAAGTTATCACAGTAAATTATTTCTGTTCAAACCAGAATTAACTTAATACATTTAAGGATCTAAAATCAATTTGCAGTTTAATTTTTGTAAAAGAAATTGAACATTTGCATTTAACTTAAATATTTAAATTACTATTTAATTACTGATGATAATTTAATACATCAGTTTAAATCTGTTTAACCTACAGTTTGGCTTAGCAAGTTTATTGTGTCTTTAGCTATAATTAAAGTTTATTCAATTATTGTTAGGCTATAGAATAGGCTAAATAAAAATAACACTTTTCTTGCAGAAGTATTTAAGTATGAGTTTATACTGAACTTTTTTATTATAACCATAGATTAGTAAAAATTGTACAAAATTAATTTTATTATCACTGAGTCAGCTTCCTTAGGCTCAGTTTTCTCCTTTTAGAGTCTAACTTATAGGAAATCTGTGTGTTGCTTGCTATTTATGTGGAGTCTTTTACCAAGTAACACATCTCGTTAGTAGATCAATTTAAAACAAAACTTACAGTTTTGACATTTTATTTACTTAAGCATAAATATCCCAATTCTATCTTTAAAAATTAGTTTCAAAAGAACTAACAAATTTATACTTTTTTTGTTATTTAATATATTGCTTTTTGTCATTTTTTAATTGGCTATGAAAATACCTTGAGAGAATTTTCTTTGGAGATATCCAAAATTGAATTGCTTTACATGCTTCATCTAACAAGTTCTGTCCCTGGTATAATTTATTTAAATGTATAATACAAAGATTATGTACATTTTCAGAACAATTGTAAAAAAAATTCAGGTTTTTATTACTTTAAAGCCCAAACATCATCTGAACACTAACTTTGTTCCTGTTGGTAAACTGAATAAAGGAATTCCATGAACTGATTTTTTTACAGAAACATTAACTTCCTCATGATTTTTCAAAGGTATGCTAAATTTTTTAATACATTGAGTGGTTCATTAATGTTTGACATTACATCACTTACATTTCAACCCTGTTACAGAAGCCTAACAGATAAGGAAAAGATTAATATGAAATTAAACAATTTGGCATCAGTCGCATAAGTCTCAATATTTTAATTTAAAAAATACCATTAAAAATATAGTATCATAAATATTAGGTTGATTTCTAATTAATTTCTGGTCACAAATATTTATATTTTGAAATATAACTTCCCAAAGTGAAGTGATTTACTTATACTTTCAAAATCCTTATTTTAGATGAAACCACAACAATGTGCCCCTTCTACAAAGTGAAAAATCTTTATGTTTTGAAAATGTTTAACCAAGTTAAAAACAAATACCGTACAAAATACAATATTCAGTAACTAAATAAAACACTTACCATTTTCTACTCAATTAAATCTTGATGAGCTATATATATATATATATATATATATATATATT
>NW_013667026.1:74022-76750 GCF_000517525.1 Limulus polyphemus
GCTATCATATCTTTTATCTTATTTATTGGTTTGAAGATAGGGTAAAAATTATTATACTTTTTGAATACTTTATATAATTGACTTGTTAAACCTGGAATGTAAGGTAAACTTAGAGTTTCTTTTTTGTTTTTTTTTCATAAGCAGATTTTAATGTGGTATTTTTAACTGAATTTGCATTTTTGTTAAACTTCTCAAATGCTTTGTCTAGTATATTTGGATCAAATCCTCTATCATTAGCTATATACTTAATCAATAACAATTCATTATTTAAATCTTCCTGTCTTGAACATAGTTTTATAACTCTATAAACATATGTATAAAATGCTGATATTTTTGGGGTTTTTATATGACATGATTCTTTGTGTGGCGGCATAACAACAGCAAAAGGTTTTCTATAAACTGATGTTTCTAAGTTACCTTCTTCCTAACTAATATGTCTAAGAAATGAATGATATTTTTATCTTCAATTTCACACGTGAATTGAATTGCTGGTTCTTTACTATTTAAATAACTGAAAAATTCTTGTAGTTTGCTGTTGCCATGTTGCCACACCATGAATGTGTCATCTACATATCTTATCCAAACTTCTGGCTTAAATTTAGCATTACTTAATGCTTCATTTTCAAAACTATCCATAACAACGGCAACCAGGGGGGATCCCATAGATAAACCCTCTTTCTGTTTATAATAATTTTGAATAACTTGGACAAATGGATATCTACACACACTCTTGTTAATTTCAATATATCTATAATTTCAATTGTTGGTACTCTGTTTTCTATTAATTTATTCTCAAAACATCTAATCACATCATCTAATGGTTTATTATTGCTAACCTTTCAGTCATGATGCAAAGTGATAATAAAAAATGATGACTGTAAAACAGTATATAATTTATCATTTAAAACAACTGATTATGCTAAATGATTTTTGTACCAGTTAAAAGTTGCATTAAATGCAAGTAATATGTTTGTAACAAATTTTAAAAAATATGATTAAAATACAGATAAGGATGTGCTACTTGCATTAAAAATGGGCCATACTATCCATTACAACTAAAGATAAAGAAGTAATATTCATGATGCTCAAAATGAGTCATACAATCCATCAAGACAAAAATTTAAAACCCACAAAATATACTGGGCATATCCCAGTGGATGCCATGCTGGGCTGTGAATTGGAGAATTAAAGGTTATAGATATACTTGCTATAAACTTACAGATGTGGGCACATCATAAAAATAACAGTCAAACCCATGATTTGGTTAATAGTAGCCTTTGTAGCTGATTGTTCACCCTCCCTCTAGTCAGCAGTTCTACAACAAAATTAGGGACAGCTATACCTGAAACTTGGAGTCTGTGACCTAGCCAATTAGGCCATGTGTCGCACAAGGTGTAGTTCAGATTGGAAATACCAAATACTATGTATTACACAGAAAGGCTAAAAAAGGAGATGTATTACACAAGGTCTGGCTAGAAAAACAATGTTCTAAAACAAGCTTTAAATTTACAGGTTGCTTCAACTAACCTTCTCACTAGAGATGCTACTGCTTCAAGAAAACTTGTTAGGCCTTGGACTTCATCTTCAGATAAAACGGTTAAATGGATTGTTCTTAAAGATCCTGCAGATTTTTGTTTTTCTTGCCACATTTTTTGTACTGACTCATAGTGCTGTATGAAGGACAAAATTGCACTGTCAATCCTGGGAAGTTTGCATAATTTCAAGTTGTTTAAAACTATCCTTAAACATAAATACAAGTGCATATAAATACACTTACATATACCTTATATCTGTTTCAAGATTTACATTTTAATTCTAAGGTAACAAAATAATGTTGTGATTAAACTGTTATAATAAACAAACTATGGCCAGTTTTTGTTTGCTAATTATGTGTACATTTTTATGATCACATATCAAAAATTTCCTATATGGAAACAATACTAGGTTTCTGTTTTATGAACAACACTGTATATAAGCTACCACTTTATACACAGTACTTAGTTTTGTTTTCACTTGTACCTTATTCTAATATTCAATATAATTAAAGCCTCTCCTGTGTCTACAGTATACTTTGTTCAGAGTTTAATGAATAATACCAATATAACTTACCCTGTTTCGACACAATACTTGAGTTCTATTTTTATGAATAATACGAATATAACCAGGAGGCTGGACCCATGCTTCTCCATCCACCTGAACTGGTACACCTTCATCCCCAATTATGGATATTTTCACTGAATGACACTATGAATAAAAATATCTTGATATACTGAATAGTTAGATCCATATGTTTCACTAAAAACATCTGTTAGGTTAATTTGCTGCTTGTGTTTCTAAAACTGCTCAATTCTTCAGGATAAAAGATTTTCAAAGACTTCTAAAGTATGTGTGAATATGATATAAATGGGTGAAGGTCCAATATATGACAAAAATATCTTGTAAAAGAAGACAATGTATAGTAAGTAGAATTTGTTATTATAGTTACAGCACAAATACTAAATTAAATATTTTAACAGCACTAGATAAAAAAATTCATATAAACATATTATATGAAAAACAATCACAGAAAAAAAAAAGTTTGTTCTAACTTGTGCAATTCTGTGATGTTGCAGGTTCATTACTCTTGAAGCAGCCATTTGTACAGTTCCAAAAACAGCAACAACTTCCAGTATTTTATCATCAAAGGCAGGAGAACAGAACATCTATACATACAACAGATAATCCAATT
>NW_013667026.1:77660-97014 GCF_000517525.1 Limulus polyphemus
GAGGCTCACGTGCACTCATGTTACTGTATCAAATAACACAAAACTAACCTCTGGTGTGTACAAAGTAACTTGTCTAGGCTGTGTTTTAGTCCACTAGTTTTTTGTAAAATACAATCACATTTCAATTATTATACATTACATATGTATATAGATTATTGCTATTTTGAAATAAGTTCTTAAACATATTTTTACTAAAACATGGAACAGTAAAAAATAAGTAAAGCAAACAATTATCTCTTCTAGTTACAACCTTTGTACTCAGTTGTTGCTTGATGTAGGTTGCTAAGCCTTTAAAATTTTTGCACGTGGAGGATATGAAACAAAATATTTTTTTTTAGGTTTTATATATATATATATATATACTTTAGAATAACTAAAAAATCATAAATTACTACATCAATACCATGGAATTCTACTATAATTTATCAAACGTAGCAACTAAGCTGTATTTGGGTCTAACAAAATATGAAATTTCGAGGAGACTAAACACACAACCTACCTCAATGAAATCTTGATTTACAAGAAAGAAATGATACTACCAATAGCAATCTCTGATAGCCCTGTTATGCACTATTACTCTACAGTACTCTTATGGTGTACACTGAGATTAATGTTGTTCCCCTCTTATTTTAAATACTTTCTAAAGTCCATAAACTATGTATAGACAATAATTTCTGAGGGCCTCTTTAAGCACACCAAAGGTGTAGAATTTCATGGAAGATTTCTGCAAACAGCATAGCATGAATTTCCAGTTCTACTGGCTTGTTAATTTTGATTTGAGTTTTTATGCTTCATCTTGATGGGGCTATACCTTATTGGCATCCAGTCCATACATAGATGGAATTTCTTCAAGGCACAGTGATATAAGCAAAGATCACCATGGCATTTTTCCTAATTTTTTGGATGTTTAACTTACCATTATACTTGTAATCTGCACCGCTATACATCCCTTCCAAAATTATCATAACATGCTCCATAATATTTTTGAAATGTTATATTGTTCTTATGCTGATAATAAATTACTCAAGACTTTCAGACTTAAGAAGATGTATGCTTTGCCCAACGTTATGACATACTTCAATTTGTTAGATGTCAGAAAATGCATATAGAGATTTCAGCAGTTATCTTCTATTTGGCTATGTGATTTGGGAGATGCTTGCAAAAACCTCTCGTGTTATTTTCACAGACTAAATCCATATGAATTAATCTCATTTAACAGTACTAAGGAAGGTCCTACTTTAGCTAAAATTGATGGATGTATTCTCTGATTACTTCTAGTGAATGGCTATTTAACACTTTTCACTACCTCCAATGTGTGTGTGACTGGTAGCTGGATACAGATTAGCTTATCTTTTTCTTTGCTGGGATCTTGCTTTCTTTCATCTTACAGTAATGATTAATCTAGCAATATCCGTTTTTTTATAAGGTGCTAAAGTTTTATGCCTTACATGATTTCAGAATCAAAGAATACAAGAACTTTGTATTAGAAATCCTCGTAATGTTACACTCCCAAAAGGGGTCAATTTTAGGTATTTTTGCAATTACAAGTTGCCAACTAAATCCAAAAAGAGAATTAGGACTTTTAATCTGGTTACATGGATGGTTAGGGACTAGGTAAATATATATACATAAACTGTAGCAATAAATTATGAACAACCCTCTGTATTCCTTGCGTTAAATGAAAGTTAAAAGTACAGAATAACAATTCAAGCTATGTTATTTCTTGTAATTTTCATAAAAGGTATTTTTGAACAGGGTTATAATTGCATAAATGTATAATACGATTTTTCTTCAAATCAATATAAACATTATATATAAAATCAATATGAAATAATATTATCTGCCTATACAGAAAAGAACGTTTACAGCAAACATTTGTTTTAACAGTACTTATACATCAGTTATTCTTCAAAGATTTTCAAATTGTTTAAGAAATGAGAAAAGCACATAAATATACATTATCAAAACCTGAAAACTTAATATTTAATAAAAGTATAATATTTTAAAATGAATATGAAATGCAAAGTTAACATGTATGTGATGATAAACAAAGACAAAATAAAGTTTTATTTTTTGTGTAATTTGATATTCACTAAAAGACACAGTTAATATTTTGAAAGGCTTCTGTCATGATGTTTTGACAAGAAAAATATATTTGTTGAAGATATGCTAAATGTTCCCAGACCTAAATATAATAGAATATTAAAGGATTAATTAATTTAGATATTTTAATCCATAAATGTGTTTCTACCTGCATTTTTCTGGATGTTCCTCTCTTTTATTGTGAAATTGTAAGGTGATCTTTGCATCCAAGCCAATTCCAAAGTAGTTATTCATAACACATTTCTCTTCATACCCTTCCCTGTACCATGAGAATAATCACAGTTTTAAACTACTGTAGGTGCTATAAACATTTTGGTTAAAAAAATATAATTAACATATTATAATGCTTTTTATGGCTACAAGAGCCTTGGAAGAAGTAAGTTCTCTAGATGAGAGAGTCAGGAGAAATTGGTGTTTTTGAGTAACTTCCATAACCAATCTTCAGGTAAATTTTTTGGGGTTCAAAAAGTTACCTGAAACTTCGTAGCCCACTGACTCTCTCTAGCCAACCTGACGACAGCTTATGGAAGTTACATGAAATGTCTTCACTTATTAACTCTCTCTTGTCCAGATGATTCGGTATTTCCAAGGCTGTTGGAGTCTACTAACAATTTTCTAGTTATGAAAACTGAAGCATCTACAACGAAATAAGTTAAAAAGTTTAATATCTGGTTAAAAATGAATTGATACAATATGTATTGTGAGACTTTTTACAGAGAGAATAATATATCTAGTTAAAATTAGAGCTTTTCAAAGTCAATTACTCCTTGAATTTTCTTTTCACTTCCTTCTGCACATCATTTTCAAATATGTGATATTGTACAAGATTAATTTCCAAAAAATATATTTTAAACATTCTATCACATCTAATGCCTTCTAGTGTTAGAATCTATTATTTACAGTAAAATTTGTTTAAAACTGTATATTGAACAAATACTTACAGATATCAATATTCCTAGTTAAAGCTTTATGGTAAACTAATAATAATACATATATTCATTGTGAAACCTATATTCTACTTTGTGTTAAAGTCTTACGTAAAGTGATGTTCCTGAATTGAGTTACAAGTTCACAGTAACCAACCTAATTAATAATATCTGGTAAAATATTAACCATAATAATATTCCTATTGAATTACAGTATGGGCAATACCAACAGTTCTCAACTTTTTGGTTCAGGGTCCATTTGTAAATACTGATCCTCAGTTGTGACCCGGTAAACAGCTTTAGTGGAAAAAAACACCACATTTACGATATACTTACTAAATAAATACACTATTATTATTTTTAAAGTGTATTTGTGACCCTTTCATGCATTCTGATAACCCACTATCCATAGGTTGAGAAACACTGTTATATTACTTACACTGGCATTTCCTCAATATCCATTAATGGTGATACTGCAGCACAAAGAGCATCTGCATTAGCAAGCAGAACCTTTCCAACTAGACTATCCCTATTCAGATTAGGCCACAAGGGAAGTGAGGTAAGAGGATTTATGATAGGAAAATGTCTAGTTTCTACTGGATTTCTTTCTGGAGATTGACTCTGTTCTCGCTCAACTACTCGAGGTAGGGGGTGCCCAACACCAATTTTACCAGTAGTTTTGAAAGCTGTTCCACTACTGATCCTTCGTGATGCTGTAGGAGATGCCTCAGCTAGAAATATTAATACTAGTACATCTCCTAAGTAACACAATATTTATACACATTATAATTACACTGAAACATCAAATGGTGAAAAGTATGTGAACGAGGTTTCTGTCCTGTTCTCTATTGTATAACTTATATAGAATTATACAGAAGTTCAATACCATAACATTTATTTTATTTTAATTTCATAGTGTTATTGTACACTCCAAAGGCGGAGGTCAGTTCTCTTATCTGTTTCTCTAGGTTAGTTGCATATTTAATACATGGCTGCCATAATAACTCTCTTAGCAAACTGCTAAAACTCACATCTAACCTCCTTCTGTCTTTCAAACACACTGTATCTTGCAATTTCTTAAGTTTAGTATTTTTAGAAGTAAACATGGTGATCATATTCATTCTAACTTATACAGCATTTAGATCTATGTTTAAAATCAAGAAATATTCATTCAAGGCAAGAATGGTTGAAGAAAATACAAAGGAACCATTTTTAAAATATCTTCAGCAACTACTTATGCAGGTTAAGGAAATGGATTTACAAAGAATATTACGTTTAAATAAAAATTAGTCTTTTAAGAGTTGTTTTTTAACGAAGCACTAGATAAAACATTGATTTTTAATAAGTACGTATGTATATATATATATATATATATATAAATAATGGACAACTAATAGATATGCACAATTAAAAGCTTTAAGGATATTAGTTCCAGATGTCCATTCTTCAGCAGTGGAGCACATTTATACAGATTACATAATTTGGTCATGAATGAATTAATGGGATTAACCACACATAAACATAAAAATGCATAAATGGCAAAGTGATTTAAATGGCTTAAACAGAATCAAACTTCATCTTAGATGACTCTTATGATTGTGAAGATTCAATATTAATGACATTTTTAACTTCCTTTCTGAAAATAAATATCACATAACTTTCATATGTTTTTTCATGACTGAAAAAGCAAATTCCTGAGGTCAGCTCTGGGCTCTTGAAGCTACAGCCTATGAGTTGAATGACAGTGAACAATGTCAATAGATGAATGTCAGATTTGAATTTAGTTTTTAAGCTTATTTTCATTGTTCACAAACAAGTTTTTCACAGTCCCACACACAATTACACTGCCAACATTCTGGAAGAGGTTGTTTTAATATGAAGAGTAACTTGAAAAAACAAACACTGTTTATGACATAAAAGCCATAACCAAAAATAATTACTTGTCATTCAGAACATAAATATAAAATGTTAAACATAACTACATCACAAATCATAGGTTCTTTATATTTAAAATATAAATCAAAAATAACACACTGCTGCTAACATAATAGCTATACAATCCTGACTCAAAAACAGAATTCTAAAGTAAAAAAGTGAAGAGCCAAAAAAAAAGGCTCAAATAAGTAGTTATGTAAGAATCATGTAATTAATGCTTAGGAACATTTATTAATAAATATTTATAAATATGTGTTTACATAAAAGCTTTGCACTGAAGAACCCCATATTTTACTATTAATGGATAAGAAAACATCATAGAAGACAACAGCACTGAAGGATAAATAGAAACTAGTAATTTAAATTTTAAAGTGGAGCAATATTCTTTTCATTTAAATAAGTATGATTCAATAATTCACAGTTAAAAATACAAATGGGAAACTTTTAGACTTACATTTCACACGTATCTCTGGAATGGTTGCATTATCAGCTTTTTCTTCATATCTGGTGTCAGTTAACATGGAAGATATAGAAGCAGGACTTGTCTTTCTAAGAGGAATAGAAAGAGAAGGGGAGCTGGATTGAAGTGAATTATGAGAGTGGCAATGGGAGTTTAAAGGAAGAGTAGTAAGGAGACCAGAGGAATGAGGTGAAGGACAGGGTGAGCTGTCAGCACTGATACTGTCTTCAATATTAGGTAACATGACCTGTGAGGTGTTTTTCAGAGCTCCCCCAATGCTTTGTCCCATGACTGAGCCATATGGATTACAACATGAGGATGGAGAAAGTTGTGTTGAAGATGCATCATCTGAGTGGAACGTGGTGGTACACAATGGAATGACCTTTTTCTGAGATTCCATTACTCTATTTGAATTGAAACCTACGTTAATATCACATGTGCCTGCTGCATCAACAGGGGGCTGTTGTTCTTTAACTTGTTCATTCTGCTCATCAACAACTAAATGAAGAAAAAAAAAAAAAAAATACATATACTCCATTACCATTTTTCTTACTACAGCATTAAAGCATATTGTTTTTACAAAATGCATGTCCTTAACCCTATGTGCATGGGTGGGAGTCAATGTGTGCATGCCATGACCTTTTACAGAGTACCATTCAACATGGTATAATGTCAGAGTTATCAACTATTCATTTTACCCTACATTGCTGACTTAGCAAAAGTACATGGTAGAGAAGAGTAAACCAGGTACAATATACAAAGATACTAAAAAAACTGTAGATATACATTTTGGAAGTTCTAGAGGTTTTGCAAATGCATCATGCAAACTGCATGATGGACAAAAGTATTTTCATTCTTCACATGAACATCACCTTGCACTCTAACTTGTCAGAGTGTGAGTCAGACTGACATCATCAGTTCACAGACTTCTCTTGAGTACAAATACTTTTGTAACACATCTGATTTCTTGTGTACAACAGACTTGTACATTTTGCTAAAAGCTTACTACATTTCATGTAGATACATATAGTAAACTTGATATTGTAGTCAACATTCTTTCTCCAATACAGAGTTGGTTCAATGGACTGTTTCTGTGTACATTCAGATAATGAATATCTGGCTCATCAAGAACTTAAAGTTTATATAAGAGAAAAACAAATGTACTTTATAATAAGGTTGCTCATCAAGAATATAAATGATATATATAACAGAATATTTGCATTTAATGACTGAGCAACTGCTTAATACGACCAAATGTTTAATGTACGATTCATAGGAAAATGTGTACACTTAATGATTAAGTTAGGCACTATGTACTCATCACACAAAAATACCTGTATTTAAGATCTATATTGTTTATCAACATTTTAAGCTTTACACTTCACAAAGATACACAAACATAATAACTTTCTCTAACAAGAGTTTAAAATACACATTAAAAAAAACAAAAAAAACAGATCTATGGATAGTCAGTTAATCAAGACTTATATGTTAAGACAGAAACATGTCTGTTGAATGACAATTCTATCCATTATAAAAACATACATGTTTGGTGACAAACATAATAACTTTCTCTAACAAGAGTTTAAAAATACACATTACAAAAAAACAAACAAACAGATCTATGGACAGTCAGTTAATCAAGAGTTATATGTTAAAACAGAAACATGTCTGTTGAATGACAATTCTATCCATTATAAAAACATACATGTTTAGTGACAGTCAGTTAACCAAGACTTAAAGTAAATAACATTAAATACACCTTCTTTAGTGACAATTCTTTGCATTATAAAAATAAATGTATATTTAGTGACAATTCTACTAACCAAAGTTCTTCAAATATGTATTACAGAATAACTTCCACAGTTAACTGGCCAATCTCAAGCTTAAAAATTTTGTGATATATGGTCATATCATGTTTAATGGCAAAATATAACAATCTCAGTCAACAAATATACAACACCTATAATCAAACTTGTAGCACAATAACCTGTGCAAGTAACATACTTAAAATTATGTTAGAAATAACATATGCACATTACCATTAAATATGATTCAATTAAAGCTGATATTTTTCCAATTTAATAAACTCTGACCATTATTAAAATTCTTGAAATTTTAGAAGAAAGTCACTAAAAATGCAAATTATCATGGGTACCAAGAAGTTACATAAGTTTTCTCTTTCAAGATGCTTTGAATGAATTATAGTATACACATGAGTATACATGGCAAAACTGTTGTAGTAATCTAAGGTTATACCTTCACACAATTGCCTGATCTCTGCAAAAACAAGAGATTCATGGAACTATACGCAGAAGGAAAGTGCAGAAATTCGTGGAAGTTGGAATAAAAGTGACAAGACACAGTATTGATGCCTCAAAAACAAAACTACTTATTAAGTTACAAAATCAAACAAAGAAGCAAAAAACAATAAAAAAATGACAAAAGTGAAATATATGAATGAACAGATTGTGACTGTAGGTGTAAATATAACAAGAGTATTACAAAATTACCAATTTTAAAATGAAGTAGAGATCCTGCTATAAAAATAATGAAACAAGAATTAAAACCACTTTTGCAGCTTTATACACTTATCTGTAGGCCAAAGTAAGGATCAAATTTTATAAATTTATGATTGTGGTTTTACTTCTTGTTTCATTAGTTTTTATAGCAGGATCCTTACTTTACTTTAAAATTCACAATTTTTTAACACTTTTGTTTGTTTACTTTTTATGCTATACCTGTATTTAGAAACTGTCATGTGTCTATCCATTGATATGTAGCACCATCTGTTGTGTTGAAAAGACATTTAAGTACATGCATGATATGTTTACCTTTATATTATATATATATATATATATATATATATATATGGATTTTTATTAGAATATCAAAAGTGGATACCCACAGACCAGTCAAGTACGCTGGAGAAATCTTGTAGCTGTAATCCAAGCTATCTAGACACTAGCCCAGCTGACATGACCAGGTAAGTAGGTAGTAGTGTCGAAAAAGTTGCTGTTTTAGAAATTTTTGAATTGTTATACTGAAAAAGTTAGCAACCTTTTTAGCATATCATTAGCATATATGCACATAATATATCATAACCAATACTTTGAATGGTCGTTTTTCACTTAGGAATTCGATAGGGTGTTTTTTTTGCCACATGAATTATTTGGAATCCTTGTCAATACCTACTATTAAGTACTACCATACTTAAAATGAGACAAGGATGGAACTTTCATGATGAGTCTTGATTCTGTTAAAAAGGCAAATAGCTCTCCTTAAGCTCAATCCAATGATAAGGTGAAGTACAAGTCTTCACCACTCCTAGTAACATACACAACTTAGTAAATAGCTGACAAATAGAGTTTGCTTCTTGACCGGTTTGAATCTCCTTTGGAGCTCTAAAGCTCACTATCCACTGGGCAGCAACACATTGTCAACTGTCTGATCTTGTGTATAAGCCAGTGAATTTGCTTCAACCCATTTTAGTAAATTAATTAATTACAAACGATGTGTATTATTTACCATGGTCTGTCTCTTGGAGAAGTCCTGCTATATCTAAGGCTATCTGCTGGAGTGGAAAACTGACAAATTGTTGACAGAGGACAATAAAATCATCTCCACATGTTGGCTGTTGTGCTAGACACTCCCTGGTGTCTCACAATACATGTGTTATGAAGGGTGTGGAGTATTTCAGCTCTTAAGGTTCTCTGGACTACTAGATACATAACAGTATAGCATTTACTCCTGTAATTGTAACTGATCAAACATTTTGTTCACCGACCTGTTAGGCCTTTGCTTCTCCTTGCTACACAAGAAAGAGCATCTAAACCAAGTTTGGAACTCTTAACTGCTCTTCTCACAGCTTTCCTAAGTACAATTTAGTGTTCATTCTCAAGTGGCTTCCACACTATTTATGGGTCATTACTAAGGCTCAGAGCTTGGGTTTCAAGCAGCATAATGTCCAGGATCTGGACACTCTATAAACGGGCAAGCTTTCACCTACCAGTAAGAAAGCCTGTCTGTATTATCATGCTGTCAACCTGGTCACTGTGCTGTACAGTAAAATCGTAATCCAATATGTGACTATATCTTTTGGCTCCCTAACATTCATTACCCACTTTAATGAAATGTGATATACCCAGGTAGAAACAACTAATGCCAAAAGTGCTTAAAATACACCACTATTGCAAATAGCTCTTTTTTGTCATATGGTAATGCTGTTCAACAGACATGAGCATACTATAGCACACGCTGCTCCATCTCTACTCACTATATGTCTGAGAAACTCTTTGTCAACATACATACATGCAGTCCATGGCTCTTGAACATATGTCAGATGATATTTTATGGTTTCAACACAGAGCTGCAAGTAACATCTGTAGGAAGTTTAAACCTAAAAATCTGACACTCAACTGCCATCACAACTCTTACATATTTAGTGATGGTACCAAAAGTGGTGTGAATTCTCAGTTTACCACTCACTGCTAGTTAACCCTGCCTTCTTAATAACTTTCCACTTGCTCCTTCAATTTCAGTTGATCTGCTCAAAACTGAACAATTTGATCCCCATTACCTGATGTGCCAGGATGTGGCTTAACTATTTTGATGAGTGGATGGAGAATAAAACTCTGGAATGCCATTCTTAGTGCTAGGGAGCACTCAATATTCAACACAGAACTCCTCAGAGTTAATTGGAGCTCCTCTGTTCTTATTCTTAGACCAATCACTCACCTATCTACACTAAAGTTCTTTCCAGAATGCAGCTTTATTTCTCATTAAGAGCACAAGAGAGAGAAAGTTAAAAATAACTTAAAGGGAATAAAAAACAAAAATCAGCTACCCTTTCCACAATTACTTGATTAAGGTAATTTGTGAGAATCCACAGTTATACGTGCAAAAATTTAGCTGGTTTCCACAAAAAAATGAGGGATTCGTGGATCTAACTTGTGGAAGGAAAGTGCAGAGGTTTGTGACAGGTGAAATAAAAGAGACAAGATACAGAGTTGAAGTCCAAAAAATAAAAAAACTATTTATTAAAGCAGAGTCAAACAAAAAGAAAATGACAAAAATGGAAGTAAATGAATAAATAGATTTTGACCATATGTAACTCGATCAGCAGTTAAAAATACAACAAGAGAAAGACAGGGCTTTTACAGTGAGATTTGGCTCTCTCAAAAAGGGAAACTGTTCTACACAAGCTAAATCTTAATGCTCCAAAAAAGTGCCAGAACTGCACATCACAAAGCACATTCTCCTTGCATCTGATCAATCAGAAAAGGACACTCAGGACATATCTGTTCTATTTAACAGCTGCAAGGTATCCTTCAAACAAAAGCTCAAGAAGAACACAGTGCAACTATCCAGTGAAATGGTAGATAAATTCCACTATTGAATATAGAATGTTCTAGAATCAGAACTAAAGAAATTTAAGAATCCTCTAAACAACAAATATATACATGACAGCAAAGAAAGATATGTAGTATCTGCATACTACACTGTTATAATGAAAACAAAATTATCATGATCTCCAGCTTATAGTGTATATATTTTAACTTGGAATACTTGTAAATGTAGCACTTCTTACTAAATGCAGTATAAAATTATCAGACACACTGTTTGGTTCAGTAAAGAAAACTTAATATAATACTATTACTATGTAACAAAATTTAGAAAACAATTATTCATTTCCTTGAAATATTTTAATCTTTCTTATGTAAAGCATAATTTAAAGTGAAAAATGACACTACCTAGAAAAAATTATCTCTTTCTTTGATTTTGATAAGAGTTATCACAAAGAATCACATATAAAGTGTAATAGACTTAAAATAAGATAGAGAACAAAGAAGAAGAATAGTCAACTATTCGAAAGCGCTTGAGTTTTGGGTCTTACTTTACGTCTATCTCTTTCTTTGAAATATTCAATCTTTGCTATGTAAAGTGGCATCTAAATGACAAATAAAACTTACTTATGTACAAGTTTCTCCTTACTTGAATAAGTGCAATAATTATACAAGCGTAACTTCATAATTTTTAATCCATCTACATTGTTTTAAGTGCTTCTGCTTTATTTCTTCTCATAAATATGTACATGCGAATGATTGTTCTATTCTAACTTGCATTTATTATTTGTGACTTTTATCTTTTAATCCATCTCCATTGAAAAAACTAGGATTTCTATCTTTATTGTTTATGTAAGCATAGGAAAAAACATGCAATGTCATAAGCTTAACTATATTAATTGCAAATGTAGCCTGACTTTAGTCAATGAACAGTAATGAATGGATAGTAAAAAAAAAAGGTACAGAGAAGAACCATACTTAATTACTTAATCTGTCACATGGTTTTAAAAGTATACAGTTTAATATTTACGTGATCATTTGGTCTCAGGCTTGCATCTACTAAAGGTAAGATTGAAAATTACTTATAGATTGAAAGCTTTAATTAAAAACGAATGTTTCACTACAAATTACATGGTATTTTTAACAGATAACAAACTGCCTGTCAAAATTAATTTGACAGCTAATTGTCACTTGTTTGTCATTAAATTCAAGTTTTGATTTTAGTCAATATAGTTTAAAGTTGAAGTTACCTGATAATACATTAATTTGATAACCCTCAGTTTTATTTCAAGAACATTCTTCACACAATTAGAATTTAAGTTTGATATTGAAATAAAATTAGTTATGGAAGATCATTAGTAATTCTTGGAAACAATGACCAGGTTCAACATTCTAGTATGGAAAACCATGTTTTCCACAGCAATCATGCTCTGTCCGCTCCCCTTGCTTCTTGAAAATGGTCTTGTAGTGATGTATCCGTGACATTAGGCTTCTTTGGAGAAGAGCCATACCAGTGCTCCTTCCTCTCCTCCTGTGCAACTTTCCACAAACTGGTCAATATCTTAATTTTACAATTTCCAAATACACAATAGTCCACTGAGCTGCATTTGGAGACTGATTTGACAAGTAAATGAACAATAGCATGGGATTACCTTGGTTATAGTTTTTTCAGCCAACTTTCTCATTAAAATTGTGTTGATTTCAAAATCTGTTGGAAGCTTTTGAACTTTGGCTTGTAAGGCTTTGTCAAGTTCTTGTTTATTATCTTGTTAATGGTACCAAGAAATATGGCTAACTTCAATGCAATTGCTTATTGAGCCAAAGGGTTGCTTTATAAAAATAGCCTTAATTTATGGAGTATACCATTGATTCTAACTAACAAATAATATAACCTTAAAGGCCAATGTAATCCTAAAAGCAGTTTATATGCTTCCAAGGATAACACTGAAAACTTTAAAATGTTGTACTTTGGATCTACATCATCTAATAATATTACTTTATTAATATTTCTCTCTGGAAAGAGCTGTAACATATTTCTCCATTTACTGACTAAATTTTGGAATAATTTTAAATGACCAGTCACTGTAGGCTGCTTTAATATTCAGAACAGGTGCCTGTTTATCATGCAGTTGTATTTCTAGAACTATCCCAAAAACTTGCTGAGAAATTATAGCTAACTTGCACACATTTCTATAATCTATAAGAATTTTTTTTCTTTATAATTACACAGAACATTAACTAATTCCCATAGATTAAAGCAATTTGGACAGATCAATATGAAAGTAAATAAAACTTATCATACCAACTACTATGATAACAAAACTCTCTCTTTTAACTGGGTAACACTTCAACCAAAAATAATTTAATAGAATACACACTTCTTAATATACACTGCATCAAAAATTCAAAGTAGTAAGAATTTAATGAAATTTAGAAAATTACACCTGATGTAATTCCAAAAACTAATACATCATTAGTTATATGCAGCTTTCATGCATTCTGCTGTGAGAATATACAATTATTTCAGTGCATTTTGCATGTGCTTCACCAACACTGGAAAGATGGTACCCTCATTTCATTTTTAAGACTTGATCATATGCTGAATTGAATTTTGGTGGTCACTCCAAGCTTGGTAATTGTTTCCATATAATTGTGTGAAAATATTACCTGCTGGTGGCAGAATAACAGACTATCAGATCTTTGCAAATGTTGGAAACCTAGCACATAGAAAAAAAAAACTTGTTTTGTATCTAGGTCTATAATGGGAAGGTTACTGCCATGTGATCCATCAAGTGGTCTGGGTACTAGGTAATTTGGAGAAGATCATGGAAGAACAACTACATAGTGTAATGATCATTGTTTGTAAAACATTAAATTGCTAGTATAATGCACATGGATTCAATACTTGGACTTCAAGACAACAACTGAAATTATAAGTGAACAAAATTGTATGGAACAGATTTAAGGTCAGAAGACCTGCTTCAGTTCATACAGTTGGTTGCATAGTTTGCTTGGACATTTGTCAAGATCTCATACTTTGGCAACAATAGTATTATGCATGTGTACTTTTCACAGACCATGCATGATTTCATGTCTGTTCCAATGGTTTATGTGAATGAGTTTCTCAGTGCAATTTTAATGAACATTACCATTACTGTGGCAGTTATGTTATGGTATAGTGAGGCATTATTATGCATGGATGTACAGATCTTCTTTCATTCCTGAAGGACAGGTTTACTACTCAAGAATATATTTTTATGGTACTGGATTGAGGTGAAATTAGGCCAGACTTTATTCCAATATAGGGTAATGCCAATGTTATACTACAAGAACTGTGATGAGCTACATTGATTGAGAATCTAAAGAGGTTATGAACTGGCTAAGAAGGAGCCCTGATCTAATCCCATACAACTCCTTTGGGACTTCCTTCAATGCCATGCATGTTACAAAATGACATGATACAGCTTTGTATTACACTGACTGAGGAATAGGACAAGATCCTTCATATCACTATTTGTTGAATAATCAGAAGTAAGCCCACAGTTTAAAGAGACAGTATCATTGCCAGTGGTAGTCCATACTCTTTACTGGGTAAGTATCATTGCCAGTGGTAGTCCATACTCTTTACTGGGTAAGTATCATTGCCAGTGGTAGTCCATACTCTTTACTGGGTAAGTATCATTGCCAGTGGTAGTCCACACTCTTTACTGGGTAAGTGTCATTGCCAGTGGTAGTCCACACTCTTTACTGGGTAAGTGTCATTGCCAGTGGTAGTCCACACTCTTTACTGGGTAAGTATCATTGCCAGTGGTAGTCCACACTCTTTACTGGGTAAGTATCATTGTCAGTGGTAGTTCACACTCTTTACTGGGTAAGTATCATTGCCAGTGGTAGTTCACACTCTTTACTGGGTAAGTATCATTGCCAGTGGTAGTCCACACTCTTTACTGGGTAAGTATCATTGCCAGTGGTAGTCCACACTCTTTACTGGGTAAGTATCATTGCCAGTGGTAGTCCACACTCTTTACTGGGTAGCTCTTTTACTCTTAAAATTTAATCTATTAGTTTGTTTTGTTTCAAATATTCATGCAAAGCTACATAAGGTTTGTATGCACAGGTCAATCCTAGTTTTGAATTGATAAACTAGAGGAAAGAAAGTTAGTCAACAGCATCCACTACAAACTTTTGGGCTACTCTATTTAAATAATGGGATTTGTATGTCACTCTTATAGCGTACCCATTGTCCCAAAGTATGGAGTATGATTTTCTATTTCTTTTTTTTTCTTTTGCAGCAACAGGACATGAATCACAGACCCATGGATCAACAGTCCATCATAATAACCACCAGGCCCTGCCCACACCAATAAGCAATCTAATTTCAGCTTTATTGTTCCTTTGGACAGAGAAAGATTTAACTAATAATGAGCATTATTTCTATTCTAGAAGAAAATTTGTTAATTTTTAATTGAATGTAGTGAGAGATTCAAAATTCTGAAAAATGTACTTAATACTCTGTTTCATAACTTACACGGAACATAAAAAGTAAAAAAAAAATTATCAAAGCTACCAACCTTTCTCTATGTGCTCTATTATTTGTCTGACAGCTTTCTTTAAGCTATTGGCTCTACGCATTAAGGCTTCTCGTTGAATAAATACATCCTGTATTTTTTAAGAAGTTAAGAAACACATGTTAGGTTTATAAAATAAATAAATAAGTAATCACAGTATTCAAATAAGAACAGTAACATTATATATGAAGATGTCAAATGTCCTTAGTTACCACCGATTTACCTGTATAATTTTTTCTACAATTATTCTTAATAAGTTTAATTTAAAGTTTAAAACTAGAAAAATCCTTATTTTATGTAAATGAAAAATTAAGCAAGAGAAATTCATGTTCAGTTCACAATATAATTATCTTTTTATTATTTTTCTTCTTTTATGTCTCTTACCAACACAGTTACACAGTAAGGGCCTTTTCTTTTAGATATTTTAATTAAATACTGGCTAATGATTATTATCATTGTTCCCTACAACTTGTATACTACTGAGCCCAGTAAAAAATTTTGGAAATGTAAATTTTATTAAATAAAGTAAAAACAGTAATATTTAGAGAAATATAACTTTAAAATGAGCAAACAAACAAATGCAGCTACAAAATGATAAAATTACAAGTTTAAAGTACTAACTCAGACTTGAATATTGTTTTAACAGTGCCTTTCCTCAAAACAATTAGCCTAATAAACATTCTTTCAAGGGTAAAATAAGTTTAAACTCTAACTTAACTGTCATTTATTTCCAAAACACTTGTATATCATGAACAACAGGGATGACAGCAGCATCAATAAACATTTGACACGTGCATGTTCAGTAACACACTTAGTTCTTGAACGATTCGGAATATACACATTCCATCTTCAGCAAACTATATTGAACATGGTAAATTATTGGGTACAGACATTTTATAAAGTTTAAACATTCTATAAAAAGTAATAGAAATATTTGAAAAGTTCAATATTTGATGACATTGTGAAGTGATAAACATCTTTTAATTAAAGAAAGTTTATCTATTATAAATGAACTCCCAACTTTAAATGATAACACAACTTCACTACAGTTAAGTCTGTTCTAAATACTTGTATAAAATTGTAGCATTATTATATTCTTAGTTTAATTGATTGTCTCTTAATTTATTTCATACTTTTATTCTGTATTTTAATTACTTTTTATAGAATGTTTAAACTTTATAAAATGTCTGTACCTAATAATTTACCATGTTCAATATAGCTTGCTGAAGATGGAATATGTATATTCCGAAATGTTCAAGAATTAAATTTTTTGTTACTGAACATAAACGTGTCAAATGTTTGTTGTTGCTGCCATTGTCCTGTTGTTCATCATTGCACTTCTATATGAAATGAACTTCTAATAGTTACATTCTTCTAAAGCTGAGTTTCGTAAGTCTAATAGAGACATAAAAGTGAAGCAACTTTATAGCTTTACCTTTGTTAATTTTTTTGACCAATTTAATGCTACAGGTGATTTGGTTTTCTTTTGTTGTTGTTTTTTTTTTGGAGGGAGGAGCAATAAATGCTAGAAAATGTTACAAAATGGTAAGTTTTGGACTATGTAAGAAAAAAGTAAGCTTACCCAATTAAGATAACTTACAAATTTAAAACAATTAACCAGTAATTTGTTATCTTTTAAGTATAAAAATATAAAATAAATACCTTAACAATCAGAACGGTGAGAATTAATGCTAAACCATGACAGAGAGACCTAAAATTACAACTTGTTCGGAAGACAATCAAAAGGTATAAAATCAAATTTTAAGCAGTGTTAAGGAGTGAGGTATAGTCTTAGTATATCTTGTTCCTAGTTATCAGACAAAAATATTTGTATGTTATTTAACTTACTACTTCCTGTTAGTCTTAAAAAGAAATATGACTAATTTACATATTTTCTACAGAAATATCTTTTAGTTTTTTATAAATTAGTTATGAGTTATTTTTTCATTGTGAAACTGAGTAAAGAATTACAGGGACAGCAGAATCATGATACTTGTACTGTTATAGTTTATAAGGAAAATTCTAGCCCAACAAATGATAGTACATCTTCAAAGTGATATATGTATGCATGTTGGTAGTAGTATTTTACCTTTTTCTTTCCCTCCAATATCTCCTTTTCACCTTTCTCAGCTTTTTTCCTCATCATACAATTCAGGCGCTTCATTTTTTAGCTGCTCTGAAGTAAATTGTGGTGAAGACAAAGCTATTGCCTCTTCATCAAGGGTATTTAATAATGAGTCCAATTTTTCATTCAGCACAGCACACTATTTTCCGAAGTAAATACAAAACTCTATTATATCACTGCAAATTATTAAATATACACATAATTTAATATAAAAATAGTATTATTAAAACATACAACTTACTATCAGAACATTATGAATCATTAACACAACTCTTATTATTAACACGACACATAAGTGAGTGAATACACGTTTTTATTATTACTATAAAACACCAAAATGTAATTACACAAAATTAACAATATTATGTCATAGAAGAAATGACACAAAAAAATTAATGTTAATGCAGAACATAGTGAATAACATGTATAATTTCTATATTACATAAGAGACTGTTTTCTGATTTACATATTATGGAACATTACTGGTGTATATTTGTTTTCTTGAAAATAACTGATGATTTGGAAAAAATCTCTAAAAATAATAAAAAATTACAAGGTAAATAGCTTAAAAATATTTCTCAAACTTCTTTTTTAATATTTTCAAGTACCCAAAATATTAGACAGCTAACAATATTTAAAAATATACTTCTAAATAACTTAATTAATGTAGCTTTGAAAAACATGCTACACTACCTGTTTTATGACATATAAATCACAAGATCTATAGTAATTTTTTGATAGTATCACCTTACCTTTTGTGTTATAGAGTCATCAAAATATGAGCTTTGTCGTGCATAACCAGTTCCAACTTTGGCTATAAAATCTTTCACAGTTTCACATAACACCCTGAAAGTATGAAATTGTTATAAACCATATTTCTAATGTTGTAATTCAGATGTTAACTAGAGAGCACAGTGCATTAAGATAAAGTTAGTTCTAGAATATTCTGCAATATTAATGAATGAGAGGCTTTGTTTAAATATCTAGAACAAGAATTAGATTATAAATGTGGGTAAGCCAGTCAATAAGCTAAGTTAGTAAGCTTGTAGAGTGAATCAGTTAGTGTTGTTCCGACAGCGGAAGTCACGTGATGCTGGAAGCATACACACTGGAGTTTCTCGAAAGATCATGAATTTGCCTGGCAACTTTAGTCTGATCGATACACCCTCTTTTTAGTATATAAGCCTGGTGAGAAAAACCAGTGGGAGGGGCAGAGATAGATAACTGAGTCAAGCGAACAGTATTCACACACTTTACTTACGGTGCCTCTATAAATCACAGTGAACCTTTATAACACACGGTTAAGTTTAAAGTGACTATGGAAATCCTGTGAAGTACAAAGTTGTATCGAGAAAGAATAAACTAGATTTAATTAAGAAAGGATTTGTATCACTGAAGTTCTTCAGAAAAAAATTATACCGGAAATTAACAAACGAGCAGGTACATGACAATATGTTATCAAGAGTTCACGATGAGCGAGTTGATTACGAGTTGATATAGGTGCAATTCATTTAGTAGGGAGCTAGTTAGCCCTATAGTTCTCGCTGATCACAGGTCGAGTTTCACCGAAGACGTTAGGTAATGTTTTTGTAAAAGTACTAATGTCCGATGTGAATCCACTTAAGTGTTCGAAATGTAATGTTCGAAACTTATAAACGTTCCTGGTCAATATATCTGAAGTTCACGATTAATAAGCGTTAATCACAGTTATAGCTTACGATGTTTTTTAGCACACCAAGTATAGCAAACCAATAATAGATACTCCTCTTGGCGCGTTGTGTTGGTTATATTTATAGCTGTGTGAAGGCGCTCTAGAAAATTCAGATTATGTAACAATACAAATTTAAGCGTTTTCGTACATTCATATATTGTTGATTCTTACTCTCGAGAAT
>NW_013667026.1:97975-99846 GCF_000517525.1 Limulus polyphemus
ATACATATATATATATATATATATATATATATATATGTATTTGAACTTGGGTTAGCAATTAGGGCCACTGAGCTACTTTGGACAAGTAAGTTGATTTTTACATTAATTGTAGACAAATTAGTATGGTATTTCTTTAGGCCTATATTTTTACAACAGTGTACATGCAAATCAAACTTGTTAAAGTATCAAGGAAGAAATTTTTAATTGTTTACTTAGGAGTTTGAATTATTTTCATCAGATAATTGAAAAGAACGCACTAGCGAAAGAACAACATTATAATGATATGCTGTTAACTTTCTCAGTTTTTATGTATTTCTGCTAGAAGAAAATATCTACATATGTAAAATTTTTCACATGTTTACAAGGTTTCCTCTAAGAATTAAAAATATATCCTACTTTAACTTCTGATGATGTTAACAGGGTAAAGAAATAAGAAATTCAACAGTATATAGTATGACATCTTTAAACTGATTTAAATAATGTATAATCATTAGCATCAACAAATAAGAAAAACAAAAACTGACTTTGCTGAAGAAATCACAATAGAATGTTGGTCAGAATGCAAGATCTTGGTAAGATGGGTAACAACACAGTCTTCCACCAACAAGGGATCAAACTAAATGTTTCCAAGACAATCACACAATGATTAGCATGTGAAACATACTTAATATAAAAAATTATAACTTAATAATAAAATCTAATCTTGCACTTTCAGTTAATGCCATTTCTTTTACACGGATTGAAAAACTAACATCATGAACCTAAAGAATATCTTGTGGACTTTCACGTGATTGTGAAGCACACAAAATTTTATATCAAATCACATTGTTCTCAAAAGACAAATACAAGAACATAAATCCTAATAATCACAGGAAGTACCTATCAAACTCAAGATTATTATATAAAATTTATAGTTACTTATTATAAGAACATATCAAACATTTACTTTTGTAATGACTGCATTATCTAACTTAACATGTTCATCTAGCCATTCAATATAATAAAATTTGATATCTATAACAATTAAAAGTTGATTACATGTACATCAAGCCACAAAAAATATCAAAATACAACAATAAGTGCTCACTTTTGTAGATGAGGTTTTACTTGTCTCTGGTTCAAGTAATGTTTTTTCACATGTCATGATACTCCACCTGATAACACAATAAAATATGTTAACTGTTCTACACAGTACATATGAATAAGAAAAAAACAGGATCACAGTGTCTAACCCAAAACTAAAGACTGTATTTACATTCAAAATATTATTAATGTAAAATTACCAGTAATTACATAATGGTAATATTAATATTAACTATCCCAATAACTTACACTTTCTAGCATATCTGTAATTGTACCATTTTAAATGATTTAAACTGTATTTTAAAAAGAAATAACTACAGGTGATGAGTATTTGTAACAGTTTTATTGCAACGATTCTATGTTTAATAATTCTACAGAATGTTTAATATGTATAAGCTGTAGTATTTTGTGTTTAATAATTCTACAGTATGTTTAATATGGAAAAGCTGTGTTTAATAATTCTGCAGTATGCTTAATATGTTTTAACTGTGTTTAATAATTCTACAGATTGTTTAATATGTATAAGCTGTGGTATTTTGTGTTTAATAATTCTACAGTATGTTTAATATGGAAAAGCTGTGTTTAATAATTCTGCAGTATGCTTAATATGTTTTAACTGTGTTTAATAATTCTACAGATTGTTTAATATGTATAAGCTGTGGTATTTTGTGTTTAATAATTCTACAGTATGTTTAATATGGAAAAGCTGTGTTTAATAATTCTGCAGTATGTTTAATATGTTTTAACTGTGTTTAATAATTCTACAGAATGTTTAATATGTATAAGCT
>NW_013667026.1:99856-113291 GCF_000517525.1 Limulus polyphemus
ATCTGAATCACTTGAAAAAAACACGGGGGTGCTTAACTTTTTTCCAGGTGTATATATATATTTAAAAATTCAAACTAATTACTAACAAGTTTTATCCTACACTTCAGGGACATCTTGAGAACAATTACTTATGTGGTATAGTGGGGAAGAAGAGCATATATAAAATTTGAATAATACTAAAAATATGATCCACATATGAGAAGAAAATATATAAAAGAAACCTTCTACATCCACTTAACTAATAACACATCCATATCTTGCTCCAGAGAAACATCATTTACACAGAATCCAGAATGAATATGTCAAGAATATACTTTACTTCAGAGCTGGTGACTGGAAAAGTATGAAACTTAGCAGTCTAGTACCCTCAAGATCATGCAGAACAAGAGTTATTTTTTGTGGTAGCTGACTAAAATATGATGATACATTTATTAAGAGGTTCCAAAAGTTTGACTATTTTCTTGACTCTCACCCAGAAGACATCACTATTCAAGATCTAAGCTTTGATTGCACTGTCCAGGGTAGGCATTGTTTCCTTATACAGTGTTAGAGTCTAAGGCAAACTCTATTTGAATCAAGCTTGTACAGCAAAGCATGATAAAGTCCAAAACCCAACTTGTTCTTACTGTTAATAGAAAAAGATGCTCAATCCTTTTATTTTTCTTCTTTAAAATTTTAGATTATGTGACTTTAGAGATAATTTACAATGCATTTACTTGTACCTAAATTGTGAAGCATGTTTCTAGCTTCAATATGTTGCCTATAAAAAAGTTAATCTCAATTGTGAAGCATGTCTCTAGTTTCAAGATGTTGCCTATAAGGTTATATCTCCATTGTGAAGCATATCTCTGCTTCAAGATGTTGTCTATAAGAAGGTTAAGATATGAGTGATAGAACTGTAGAATATTATGTAATACATTCCAAGCTTGTGTATGTTACAGTATTGTCTGTTACAAAATCAAAAAACCGGGAAACATCATCTACTTCCATGACCTTGAGTATTTTGTCAGCCATGTGTCAGCCTGTAGTTGTTAAGAAATTTCAGAAACTATTACACGATTTACACTTAATTGCCTTTGAAAAAAAAAGTAAAACATGTAACATTACAAGTTGCATCAGTAATTAGAGATAAGTTGTTTTTTTTGTACTTCAGGTTATATATATAAGCAGTATATTTATCAAACTGGCTAAGTTAAAAAAAAAGTAGATACTTGATATTTGTTTTTCTCAAAGCCCTTGGTAAATAATATACTGGTTTATTTACTTCATCTCTATACATGGAAGTAAGAAGTTTTTTTAATAAGTAATAAAAATAATCTAATTCCTGGTGTAAAAGAAGAGAAACAACACTATATAAATAGGAAAAACATATATGTGGCATATAAAAAGTCTATGAAGTTGGAACACAAAAGTGGCCAGTTCCACCAACCTGAACACATACATTTCTATGTAAAAAGACATAATGTTATACATCATTTTGTATTTAGATTATAATGCATAAACAATGTGACAACATTTTTAATGGAATTACAAATGTAAAATACATTTGCTCAATTTTATGAAAGCATTCCATCTAAAAATGTGTTTGGATCAGATAATAAATTTGTACACAAATATTTCCATGTCTGAAAATGTAAGTTATTTTTGATGTTAGATAATAGATTCCAATGCAACAGATTAGTTGACCAATGAAAATTAAGACAAACATATACATTCATATTATAAAACCAAATCAAACTCTAACCTGTCTAAAAGTTTAGTTGATGCTAGTTCATATTTTTCTAGCTGTTGGGAAAGTTGAGTGTCATCATCACACACTGAACCCCAGCCCAGTACTCTAGCTAGATCATTTCCTGTTCCCAATGGTAGAATACCCAGCTTACACTGTTTATTGGAAAATATCATAGTAATTTTAAAAACTAATAATTTATTATGAAAATAAGTATAATTTTCAGTGCTTTCACATTAATATGTAACATTTGTAAATTTCATAAATATTTATCAAAAAGCAACCCACACTATATAAAATAACTTATATGGTTACTTTAAAATTGTAATTAATAACCCATATTTTTGAAACTTAGACATTTGTATAAATGTATATTTAGAAATACACAAAATGTGTTCATTTTCTTACTACTTGTTGGCTAATTTAAATAATATCAAACATTAACTGTGTGGTCTAAACACAGACACCAGTAATGTACAAATATTTCCACAACTGTTTATAACATATTTTTAATGCTATAATTGTCATTTAAAGACTTTAGAACTCTTAATTTTTGTACTATTTATAGAAGCTTACACCCTCTGTATTATTAAAAGTCAGATTATTGATTTAGCACTATCATTGTAAAATAATAACAAAATTTACTAAAGGCCTTGTAGTGTCATTATCAAGCTGAATACTTAAAAGCTTTTTAAAAAGCCTTTTGTTTTCAGATTTTTTGTCTGTTATTATATATTTAGGGTGACCAGATTTTCAAACTGAAAAATCAAAACAGCACAGCCCTTGCCTCTAATTTCAAAATGGTTACTACAAACTTTTATTTAACTTACTTTAAATGTATTTATCTGTTCCACAATATTTCTAAATATATTAACATTGGCATTGTTTTTTAAATAATTTCAACTGCTTTTTTTGGTGATAGGCACAAAATAGATGAGCAAATATAATCAAATTATACATCAATGAAATATTTAATTATTCAGTTTATCCAATTCATCTTAAAATAGGCTACTTCATTCCTAGATTTATTTAAGAATCTATAACATTTTCAAACATACTACTTTTAGGTGTTAGCATTACTTTGAAACTTTTTAAACTTATTTTTGTGAAGAATGAATGGAATGTAGAAGTTCTTTTTTTTTCATTAAATAGTCATAAAATTTAGTACATGACTGAGTAGTGTGTGCTTTGTTATGAGCACTGCCTTAATTGTCTCCACATTCAGACCTGCACAGACATGGTTTTCTCACCACCCATATACTGAACTTCCAAGAGTGTTTGATAGCAGGAGAGTAGGTGTTACAGCAATGAGCAAATCAAGTAGGCCTATTGCATTCATGATTTGATGTGACTGACATTTTGATGTCTTTATCATAAAACTGGAATGTTTTGTGTGTCCTGAAAACTTTTCTCGGGACAGTGAGACAAACTACCACAAAATAGGATGGTCCCAGCAAGACTGGGACATCTCATCACTCTATATATATATATCTATTTATAAAATTTATATTTATTTTGATTGTTTAAACTAACTGTCTATAATAAATTAAACCTTTTCTTTTGCATTTCAATATTGTATTTCAAGAGAAGAGTATTATTTTGTATAGTTTTGGAAGAATGCATCCAAACAGTAACTTGCACAAAAGGACATTATTTACGTGTAAGATTCAAGCAAAATTTTAATTAAAAAATAACCAAACAACAATAATGTGTAAAAATATATATATAAATTGTTTTTGGCTTAAACATTATCATTATTACAATAATAACTATTAAAGGCAAAACAGGGTTTTACCCTCCCTATTTGGAAAATATTTCACACTTTCGAGAAATATTATAAGAGTTTGAATTTTGGGGGGAATTTATAAAAATGAAATCCAAAATATTTAAAAGTAAATATAAATGCTAGCTGACAAGTGTTTAGATATGGGTAATTAACTCTACTATCTATAAGCATCAATTATATCAATTAATGTTAAGGTAAAATAGTGGATTAAACATATGAATAAATCAAATAATGTCATAACAATAATCAATCAATCCAAATTAGAGTTTCTGATTGTTACTGTTTTCAATCAGTCTGACTATCCAAGTAATAGAAATAATGCTGTTATGATTTCTCATTATTATTTTTCATTAATTCAAGTTTGTTCAGCTCAATCAATTATTGTAACAACTTACCAAAATCATCAATATTAATATTTTCAAGCCAGTCTGAGTAAGAGGTGATCTTTATACTAACAATTAAAATACTTCTTTTCATTTACAGTTTCCAAATTTCATTTGCATAACCTCTAGAACCTAGTAAAGGAATACCAAACGTTTTTTTTTGTTTTTTGGTAAACTTTATACTTTATCTCTTATTTTCTTTACCTTAACACTAACTGTATCAAAATCATGAATGTACATTAAAAATAAAAGTTGAAAACTGTGGAATAAAATGAATAATACCATTTTTATCTCTGCACTGTCTGCAGTATTCATCAGAAATATTCAAATTAATTATCTTAACAGCTTCATCTTCAAGCCTTTTCACAGCTGCTTTCTTTTAATTTCATGATGTTATTGCTTATGCTTTGAACCAACTACTGCACAGTGACTTAAAAAGCAATAGATCACATGGGAGCCCATTAGCTGTTTCCTGTAGAGCTAAGGTAAACACCATATGGTTGTGCGGTACCTGTTGCTGATACTGAAGCTAGTGCAATTTTAAATGTTTTAATAAAGTTTTGTTAATGTAAGCTGAGAAGTTTACAATTTTTATATTTTAGTTACTTGTTAAAAATATATATAAATACAAGTATCTGTTGTACTCGCTGTGTACTTAAGAAGGCAATTTACATTCTTCCATAAGCATCGTTTAGTTTAACAAATTTGAGTGTCCAAAAAATAATTCATGTAGCTTTTAAATAAGCATTTTAGTATACAAAAAATATACCAATCACAAGAATATAATGTCCCAAAACTTCTATAATTCATCTGGCTTTAAGTAAGCTATAAATAGGTTTAAATACTCTTTTAGCATTCAGAACAATATGATCACCACAAATCACAGAATTCCAATGAATAATGAAATATGGCAGAAAAACTCAAAAATATTTGTTTGATTAATACAGAAGAGAATCTACTTTTTCTATTGGTTATAAACATATCCATCAGTCATGTAAAGTTGGCCAGCAAACAATCTCAAAAGTAAGAGAGAGGCAAGGGGCTTCTCTGGTGGATATGACAAATGTTTTGATATTTAAGTTAACTCAAAAAGGTAGAAGATTCAAACATTAGATTATTGCTTGCAATTATGTACAGTTTGTGTTTCTAATTGATTGGAAACTACAGCAGTCTGAAAGAGAAAAATCAGAGTTCAGATGTGAAATTAACAAATTAAAACATTTTTATGATTATTTATTAATGAAGTACAGCTTTGAAAACAGTTACAAAGAAAGTTTAGATACGATTAGATAGAGCAAGGATTAGACTTTTCATATCATAGAATTAGGAATAATTGAGAGAGTTTCTTTAAACATTCTTTTCATTCCTCTAAATTGTGCATTAAATTATATTTTTTTGAAAGCTACAAGAATTTTTTTCAATGAGAAAACATCAGAAATGCTTATTATGGCTTAGTGAGCAAAATATTAAGATGACTCGATTTCTTATTTATTGAACATTGTTTTTAAGATTATCTTATTGAAACAATTCACATAAATATATAGGCTAATTGGATACTTATTTCTAGGGATGCACAGGTACCCGGCTTGTTATTGGGCTACTCGGTAATACACGGCTCCAGCCCAAGTGTCAGTATTAAAAAAAGCCGATTCTGGGTAATTGAAAATGGCATCTGAGCCTTAATCTTTGTGGCAACTTACGTGGTAATGAAAGCTACAATAAATAATTGGTTTAGTTTAAAAAGACATGTTCCGAGCAACAAAGACTGACTGCCCGCTGAAAGTTGGGGATTCAGAGAATAAATAGAGGTTAATAACAGGCATGGCTTGAGAAGTGGATTTCTGGGAAAGGTGGGGGTTTTGAGAACAATAGGGGTTAGGGTTTGAGAAGTTGGGACTGGGCATTAATTTGAATAATGATTATAAAACGTGTTAACATTACAGTTTCTGCATTTACTTTCACTGGCCTCACTTTTGGAAGTCAAATGAAGCTCGATTTCCCACAAGAGCCAGGATAGCAAGGCGTTATCTTTCCGCACCTCCAATCAGCGTAGACAGCGAATGAGCTTTTAGCACTGCTGGCAACATTATCACACACGAAAGAACAAGGCTTTTACCCAAAAATGCCAAAATGCTACTGTTTCTCAAGTACAATTTAAACAAATTCCAAAAATACAGGCATTCTGCAAACTGGTGTGCACATTTTTTGTAAGTTAATTTTGAAAGTAAAACTGGAATGTTCTATTGGTGATCATTCAGTTAAATGTAATAAACTTCAATTTTGTTTTGTTTCTAATTTTTGTGTATGTTGTGTTTTTTTTGGGGGGGGACAAGGGGATAACCCCTGTCCTGGTTTACACCTGGCCCTGGCTGAAGCTTAGTGGCCAGTGACCCGGACCCAGCATTTGGCCAAATTTTACTACCCATGCATCCCTACTTATTTCTAATTGCAATCCTGATATTTTTAAATAAAAATATTATTACCATTATCAGCAATAATAAAACACTTTCATTATATAATAATCACTGTATTCAATTTTCATAAGATCAGTGAGGAATTACTGCATATTTAGATTTAAAAAATGGCAACCTCATAGTCATCTTGATATTAGCAATGTTAACATTCTCACCTCTTTACACAGAATAGCTATATCCCTCATACATCTGCTTAAGAGACTTGCATGCACTACACTAGCAGTATCAACACTACTCAATTTCTCACTGTATTGTGCTAAGCCCAATCACTGAAGAGCTCTCCAGGGTACACCACCCCAGCAGCTAGGAATTGGTAAGAAGCAAGAGTCTTCCTGTGCTTTGCTCGAAGAGGGAGAGGCAGGGAGAATTTACACTGGAGAGGCCCAGAAAAGTGCCTCAATCTTCTTCGAATACCTGCCAGAAAGGACTTTTACAAGAGACAATACAATAGGTGACCACAAAACCCTATTTTTAAAAACTAGCAAGCATGAGCCAAAGAAGTAGCCAGTCACTTCCCTGGGGAGGGCTTTTTCCATGATAGTCCATGGAATGTTACAGCCTGGATTGGGCAATTGTGTAACTGTGTAACAAAGGGTTAATGGCTTGAATTACTTCATTCTCAATTGCAGTAATAAAGCTCTCTAAGTGTGGTTCTCTGTTGACTGGGGGTGACGAGGTGGATTTTTCTTTAAACTGTGTAATGATATCATTTGCCTTTGTGGTTTTCTTGTGGAAAAAATTCCCAAAGTCCTGTGTGCAAATTCTTGAAGGTCGGAATTAACTTCAAAATTATTTCTTAGGAGATAGGAGAAAAGTTGAGACCTTTACTGAGAAGGTTGTGTTTCATTTAATGTTTTAGAGGACAGATTTACAACATTGGAAGTGTTTTCGGGTTTGGGTCTCTTAGACAAGGAAGTAACTGAAGTGGAGTACTGAACTGAGTCAGGAGTAGAGTTTATTTTATGAGACAACTCAACGTGTGAGTTTGTATTATTTGAGTTATTGGTCAATGATTCACAGGTAGTGTCAGTAGGGGCTTGTTTAAAGTTATTATTTCGTTGTGAAGAGACGATAAGCTTTTGGTTAGATAAACCTTTACTTTTATGTGAAAGATCATGATGTGTTTGTTCCTTGTTGTTTATTGTGTGATTTTCGAAAGACTTTTTTGTTTTGTTAATAAAAACATCAAGTTTATTTTTGTTCAATAGTAGAAATTGTGTTCTCAGAATTTATAATGGAAATGATTTTATCAAGATCGGCTACTGTGGATTTGCAGAAGTCTTGTGTGAGCTTCATAAGTGCAAATGAGGTGGAATGGAGGATTTTCTTCCATTGTAAACAAAATAGTTTGTCATTGGCCCCTATGGTAACTGGTGGATTCAGATTAAGTGATTTAGGTATAGTTTGACACTGTAAATGTTGTTCTAAAACATCAGTATGGTTAATACATCTCAGTCTCTTTTCGTTCAGTTTTCTAAGTTGTTTGAAAGTTTTGGTAGGGTTGAGATTATAATACGATTGGGAAGTTGTTATGGAGGGAAGGTTTAGTTTGAGGAAAGTGGAGGTTCAGAGTCATCAGGTTTGGAACTTAGTGGAGGATTGCTAGGAATATAGAGGATACCAGAAGGAAGGTTATTTTCAAGGTGTGCAGAAGATTTGGTTTTTAGAAAGAGAAAAGTTTGTTAATAAACATAGTGAAGATCTCTTTCTAAGACAAGTCTGTACTACTGACACTTTAAATCACAACAAAATTGACAAATTCAACGCTCTCACACATGACCTATGTCAACGTAACCCACGCTTGTCTTTCCTTTATAACACTAACTTGAAACTTGAAAGCGGGAGACATTTCTTAGCAAAGGATGGTTTACACCTTTCTTTCCAAGGAATCGTTTTCCTATCCTGTAATTTCTGCTTCTTTATTACCAACTTTATTCTTCCTTGCCTACAAACTAATACTGAATACTCCAGCGTAAACCAACCAAACACCTCTAGTCCTAAATCTCCTTCAACCTCTTCTATTCCCCATACCCCTATCTCATTAAAAACCCTCAACCCGTAGAGCATACATCTGTGTGCCACATCTCTGCTACACTTCCAAACCCTGTTTCTCCTGGAACTGTCCAAAACTCTAATTGTGACCCTTCGCCTAAATGTCTAACCTATGCTGAAGTTATGACTTCCACTTTTATTTCTAGTAACCTTTTTCTAAGCCCTAAACCTGATACCCAATCCACAAAGCCAGCCTCAGTCACAACCTTTCAACCCAAAGTACATACATCTGTATGCCACACTTCTATATTTCCAAATTCCATTTCTATCACTACTTCCCCTGGAACTATTCCAAAGTCTACATTTGACCCTTCTCCTAAATTCTCTACTCATGCAGAAGTTATGGCTTCCACTCTTATTCTTAATAACCTTCTAGTAAGCCTTGAGCCTGATGATCTTCCAAACGTCACAATCTCTTGTCACGGTAAATAACACTTGAGAAACAGGAGTCAGGCAAGGAGGTCATCGAAGAAGAAAGTATCAGAACAGAGTGGAGAGGACAGGGGAAGAAAACCTATGGCAAAGGGGTAAAACATAGAGGAAAAGGCTGCCCAAAACCCAGTGAAGGTGGAGATTGACAAACTATGGTCAAAGAACCAAGTGTAAAAGGCAAAAAGGAGTGCCACAGTAGGACAGATGGGAGAAATGGAGCTGTGGATGGACCAACAACAATAACCCACTACTTCATTTAACAGACAGACAAAGTGGAAGAATGACAGGAATGAAATAAGAAGGCGACACGACCATAGAGTCCAGCCCTAAAGGCAATGGAGGAAAAAAAAGCCATTTGAGGTGGAAGCAACAGAGAAGGGGCACTGGGTAAGAGAAGGAGTGTCAGGATGCCAATCAAAGAAGTAGAGGAAACCACAAATGAGTTGGCCAAAGAGGTGTCACCAATAGGACCTGACAAGGAGTGTTGTCTATCAAAACGATGATCCAAAAAAGGAGAATAGTCATATAGCAAAAGTTATGGTTGAAAGCACTGACAGTCAGAGCTAAGAAATGAGGAACTAGGGACAAGAAAAAGAGGAACCGGAGTTTAGAGAAAAGGCAAAAATATCCACAAGAGGTGTGTTCAACCAAGGGCAAAAACCAATGAAAAACTCATGGTTGGAGAGACTAAACAGTGGGCAAAATTCAGTCTGACCGAGATACAAAACCCCTGGGAAATGGGAACATGTCTGATGATCAGTGAGAAGTCCAAGCACACAGACATGAAGTGAACTCTCTTCCCATCCATAAACAAAGAAGACACAGTGTCATTCAGAGAAAGATTCCACTGGTCTTGCCAAGTTCATCAGAGGAGGCACATGTGTGTGTACATCCTAAAGGATTGAGCAGTTCCTGGGAAGCCAGAGACCCCAAAACCAAAAGAAACTCACCCACAGAATGAAATGAAAATTTCAAATCAGTGACCAGACATTCCTTAGCTCACATGTGAAAAGATGAAGACTGAACCAGACAGAGATGATAGTAGAAGAAAATGCCCAGATGTACTAAATACTGTATATGCATGAGAAATGACTAGGAAAGCATGACAAAGTCATCCCAACTGAGCCGCTTTCTGCAGAAGAAGGGAGGTGTAAAAGAAAGACATTTCTCTTGAATGGGCTAGTAGAAGCCAACTGAACATGCAGAAATGGGACCCAGTCCCCGTCTGTGAAGGTGGCAAGCAAAGGCCCATATGACCCAACTGAAGACAGAAGGGGTTGATGTCATGCTGAAGAGGATGTAATGGGAAGGCTAATTTCCAATGGACGAAACATAAAAAATGTTAAAAAGACAGGGTAAGCAGGATATATAAAAAGACATCTGACATGGTGACCATGATTACTTACAGCTTGGGTGAAATTCTCCATCCAGAACCATGGAACAACTAGAAACCAGCTGAAAGACATGAGTTTGAGAACCAGATGTCAGGCCCAGGTCTACTTGTGAACCATCAAGAGGTGAGAGTAAAAAACACAGGGAAAGGGTGCATATCATCTCATGGCATGTTTGGCCAAAAGATATTGAAAATAAACAGTGTCAGAGGGAAGAGAATGGGGATGGAGAGAAGTTGATGAAAACATGAAAGACCCATCTGTTGGTAGAAAACTGAGACCAAAGGCTGGTGAAGTGAAACAGACAGGCACCCACAGGGCCTGACCCAATAAAATAATCATAGATGAGAAAAGTGATAAATCCGATATCAGGTAGCATGAAGACAGGAAGAATAGGAAGGCCTGGAAGCTAGAATAGGAAGGGTAGCTGTAGATTGATTCAGCCAAGGAACAGAAGTCAAAGGGTAAGGATGAGAAAGACACAGAACCAGAGAAGATAATGAGGACTGATGCCAGGCCACGTCAGCCCAGGTCTCCAGTGAAACACAAACACAACTGAAGATTTGCAGGCAAAGGAAAGGAGCCTGACTAATATCATGGGATATGTAGGAAGGCAAACATACATATCTCAACCCAACAAGTCCCAACAGCACAGGAATCAAGTAAGGAGGGACAGTGCAAAAAATTGGTACAAGCTAAGACAGTAAAGAGAAGGGAATGAATCTCTCTAGAAAACTCATCTGGAGGATGAAGAATTGCCTTAGACCAAATGTTTAGGGAGGTGAAGGAACATAGGAAGGCAGTGAGAAAAAAAAACAAAAGCACAAAAATAGGGAACTAGAGTGTGAAATAGAGGACAAAGGGTCTGCTCCCAAAGCAGGCAAAAGAGATTCCAAAGACTGAGAATCTAGAAAAGGAAAGGAAGAATGACTGAAAGTCAGGACAAGAGTCCACAATATAAAGGGGGATAAGGCATGAGGGTATGTAAGTGGAGTTGTCCAAGAAAGAAAAGAGCAAAAGTCCTAATATTAGGCAAAAAAGGAAAGACAAAATAATCCCAAGAAGTAGTTAGATGAAGTAAAGAACAGGAAGAATTATAAGACATAGGCTAAAGATAAAGAAAGAAACAAACCTGAGAAATAATATCCAGAAACAGGTTGAAAAATTTATAATTTTCCCCCAATCAGCAAAGCAGTACTTTAAGCAAACCAATATGGGGCAAACAGTCAATTAAATTTTTTCTCTTGGTCATTCACAAACTAAGAGGAAAGGATGTCAGCCAAAGGGATGAGAGAAGGAGGCCAAGTATGCATGAGGGAACCCACAACACACTGTACAATGAATGTAACATCCTTAACGGTCAATGGGCCTCCAGGAGTTATAGTAAAAATAGGTCCTGTGTTCATACCTCAGGTATTTTCACAGGATAAATTAGAAGTCACCTTAACTTGATAATTCATAATGTTAAAAAATGCTTTAAAAAAGAAAATAAACAAAAGCAGAATTAATACACAAGTTTCATTGACAAATGTAAATCTCAGTAACTTGAACATAAACACTTTAAACATACAATTTTAGGTGGAAGTTAGCTCAAGGTTAATGGAATGCAAATCTCAAAACCAAATGCACGAAGGATATAGCTATTCTGTATAAAGAGGGGAGGTATCATCTCAGAATCACTAAGTAGAAATGTTCAAATTATCTTCAAAAATAATTTATGGCAAAAAATTTCAACAAAATAGTTTTCTAGCCTAATATATGTTTTTTACCCAAACTGAGCAAATGACAACTGCCAGAAGATATATATCATATTAAACAAAGAATGGTTTGAAAATGACCTAAAAAAAAAGAATCTGGAAAATAGGAAGATTAAATTATATATGAGATTAATTGATAAGTTGAACGTAATCAAGTAATGAGTCCAATAATTAATCGATTAACAAATTCCACTGATCCCTCAGCTCTACATTTTGTGATAAATGTTTCCTCTTAAAGTGGATAAATAAGGCACCTCAGTAATTGGATAGAAATACTAGAAAACAAATACTTTCAATTATTTAACGTTTATTCATTGATTAAGAATAATTCACTAAAAAATTCATTATAAAATATGTTAATAAGAATTTTTGTTGTTTAGTTTTATCTATTTATGTATAACAGTTTAAAGTTTGTGAATAGTTATTTCAAATTTTAAAATAGAACAAACAAAAATACTACAATGAACACTATTAACACTGAAAAAAGTCAGAAGAATAAAAGAATTAAGGTATCAGATGCCATAAGTCATAAAAGGAAACAAAAGGCTATGCATCACTAAACTCAATAATGTTTATTTAATTTTCTTAAAAAGTTTCACCTTAATATTTACACAATCAACTTCAGTAAAACCCATATTTGTTTGTTACAAGCTAGTATCATTCTTCAAGACCTATATTATCCATTTTCTTTCACTGTCTCAATAATCTATATAAAGTTTTTCAGTAGTTGTTTATGTCTAAAGAAACACAAAACATTTGTTATTTTGTGAGGTAAGCTCAATCTCTACCATACAAAAAACAAAAATATAGTAGTTATTATTCAAGCAAGACTAATAAAATGTGTGTGTGTATATATATATATATATATATACGTGTGTGTGTAGAGAAAGTGGTTTAGTTAAGAACGTAATATTTTGGACATTATTGGAGTACTTTTTCGGAAATGGACAATATCTATAGGTAAAAAAACTGCTTTCAAGAAATAATATAGAATCAGAAGAATCTGGAAAAGTGCTGATGCATATAGTTCAAATGGGGGTTCTACTTGGAAACATGAATAATAAAAGTTCCACAAAGAAGTTTTTTTTACATCATTTTACCTGATTATGTAGATTCAACTTATCAATCTCTGTCATCACCCAACTCACACTGCCATCACCGCCACAAACCAACACTCTGAATGTATGAAATGACTGGAACATGCGAAGCCTACAAAACAAAAAGTTGTTTGTTATGGATTTCACACAAAGCTACACAAGGGCTATCTGCACTAGCCATCCCTAATTTAGCAGTGTAAGACTAGAGGGAAGGCAGCTAGTCATCACCACCCACCGCCAACTCCTGGGCTACTCTTTTACCAACGAATAGTGGGATTGACCGTAACATTATAACACCCCTATGGCTGAAAGGGCAAGCATGTTTGGTGTGACA
>NW_013667026.1:114291-145543 GCF_000517525.1 Limulus polyphemus
ATTGACCGTAACATTATAACACCCCTATGGCTGAAAGGGCAAGCATGTTTGGTGTGACAGGGATTCGAACCTGCGACCCACATATTGCGATTCGAGCACCCTAACCACCTGGCCGTGCCGGGCCAAACAAAAAGTTACTCTGTCAGAGAACTAGACAAGTTCAAACTGAATTACTTTGTGTTTTTGCACAAACATTAACCCTTTCACTGAGACTGGGACATACATTTCCCAGTGCACTGGGAAATATACATCTCAGCTGCAGTGAATGGATTAAGACCATGTGACACTACTACCTAGAACACTGACTGACTATGTCAAATAATAGCAGTGCCAGCCCATATTCATAACTTAACATTAAGTCACTAACCCAAGCTCAGAGGTCAAACATTAAGTGCAATAACCAAATGTTCACTTACATTCATAAATTAAATGGCCATTCATTCACTGAAATTTTAGTACAGTTTCACAGAACAAATATTTAATGACAAAACCAAACCTCTAACATTTACACATAAAATAAGCATGTGAATTATAATCTTATATTTATACATAATACATCATGTTAGTCACCATAATCTTAGCCCACATTCACAAAACATACACTAAGCCATTAACCCAAATTCTTTGCAATGTGGTATAGAATGGTTTCAAATTTTTTTCTACTTCCTTAATTAATATGTAAATTTTTTGAAATGTCTATATTTTCTTTCAGTTTAGTTTGGACATTCAGCAAGAATTTATTTTGTTTTATATTTTTACTTTGAAATTTACTTATATATTTTAGTGTTTTAGTTTAACTTATATGGCAATATACCCTGCACTGGTGAGAGAGAGAGAGAGAGCTTACAAAGGTTTTGCTTCCCTTCTCTCTCTGTCACCAAATCCAACACACTCACCATCCGTCCTTGTTTTGTTTCAGTATCTGGTGTTAGTATCTGTGTTTGTGATTTAGTTGTTTATATTTGATAACTGTTGTGCACCTTCCATGTTTTGACTATCTCTTCCTAATGAAAACCCAAACAGAGTTTGGAGAGATATACAAACACACACGCCATAGTTTGGTATCCTTCAAATCTCCAGTTAGCAGTTCTAACTGACTACTCTGTGGGAAATCTGTGTACTGGGATTTACCACACCAATATTAAAAAGTCAAAAACATCACCTCACAAATTTCCTCCAAAAAAAGTAATTCATTTGTTACTCATTTATTAAAGCACGTGTAATATCCTTTGAAAGTCCTATTCCATAGCTGTTATATACCAAATACTCTTATTAACACACACAAGAACTAAACACAATAAATCAAATGAAAACATTTTTAACCGCCCTATCTGATAAACTTTATACAAAAAATAAAGGCTTAGCAATATATTCTTCCCAAAAATATATTAAACTACAAAAGCTGATTTTCAACCATTATTCTGTTCCTTACATGTTAATATAAACATGAGAGTTTTAACCATGTTCGAGTTTCACATACACTAAAGCAAACGATAAGGTGTGAAACATACATTTAAGTTTTAAACAATAAAAAGTATAACAATATCCATGTCCTTCATTAATCAATTCAAATTTCAAAGTTTTAATAACATCCCTGTTCCACATACAATAAACCAAAGACAACAAATGAGTAAACATTTCATGTCTCACACATGTTAACCCAAGCAATTGTGTATTTAGCCACACTGTTGAACCCTATACATTACACCAAACAATAAGATATGTACATTATACCAAAAAATATCTGTAGCCATGTCTCTACCTCATATACTAAATAAAAACAAATATGTATAACAATGTCTCTATCTCATTGGATTAAGTTAAAAATTAGGTTTTCAATCACATCCTTAATTCTTACGGATCAAACAATAATTTTTTAAACACTTCTCTGTCCCACATATCTTAAATCAGGTTATAGGGTGATGAAACACATTCCTGAGTCCTGACCAATACACATTATATCAAACAATTATGCACGTAGTCATGTCCCTATCCCATAAACCATTTAAACAAATAATATGTGCATTCAACCTATAATCATATTTCTATATCATATAGGCTAAACAAAGTAATTGGGTGTTCCAACAATACATGTTTAAGCATTTCCTGGTCCTATATACATATATGGATTAACCATTAAGTTATATGTTCAAATATATATATTGTTACTGTTATGCATAATTAACTCATTTATATCTGTGAACCTAATAGTATGTCCAGATCTTCCTGTTTGTACAGCCTACAGATGTATTTTCACTTACAGTATTAATACAAAATAATGTTGGTAACATTTGCTGAAATTAAAAAAGAGTGAGTCAAAAGTAAGACAATAACATAATATTCAATTCTTCATTCAGAGCATCAAACAGTAGGACATTTGAAGATTTGTTATGCACAAATATTAAACCAAACAATAATATACAAGCTCAAATCTAATTCACTAATCATAGCATGACAATATTTAATCATTTCATTATCCAAACATATAACAAAATTTAAGATACAGGGTGCAACAAAAATAATGCACCTTACGGTATACCTTCTTGTCTATTGTCTGTTTTAGATACAGGAAAACCAACTTGGACTACATGCATTGTAACACAAGACTCACTATAATATCAAAGATGTCTAGTATTTAGATGGCATTTGTGATTATCAGGAACCATAAACATTTTAAAAAGTTGTATGTTTTAAAATATGAAATGCTACTTTATTGCACTCTGTATTAATTGAATAAGAATAATTAATGTTTCTTTCACATAAAATTCCACGTGCATGGAGCCAAAAAAAAAGTATTTCTAATTCTATATAAGTAAAATGTAATAATAAAACATATACCCATGTTTATATCCTCTGAATAAAACCCTGATGTACTTACCCTAGTCCTGGTCCTATATTCATAAGGTCAAATACTTGTGCAGGGTTAAGGAGCTGCTTGAAACGTCGCAGGAACTTTAAGCCTTGGTTGTCACCTGACTTAGAATTCACAAACACTAGAAGTGGACTGTACCCAACTGGTTTTACAGCTTCCCAGGCATCATCATCACCAATACCATGCAAAGCAATAGGAGGGACAACAGATGCATGACAGATTCCCAGTGAACAGCATTTAGGAAAAGAAACTTTGCAGCTTGAGTGAACCTATCAAGAGCAGCAGCACAAAAGTTATCTACAATGTGGTACTGCAAAATATATATAATACAGTATAATCTATTTTCAGGTACATTGTACTATTATATTATGAATAAAAAACACAAAAACTGACATTTTTTGGCACAATGAAAGGTAAAATATTTATTATTACTTACAGCAAACTAGTTTTGGTAACATGGTTACCATTTTCAGATAATGGTAACCATGTTACCAAAACTAGTCAGCTGTGAGTAATAATAAATATTTTACCTTTCATGGTGCCAAAAAAATATCAGTTTTTGTGTTTTTTTAATCTTAATATAGTATAAATATGTCCTGAAACAAAAAACGATTTTGCATTGCATAGGACCCAAGTAATCAATTAGAGACTATAGCCTCATCAACTTGTGTTTCCTGAAATAATAAATATGAGTCCACTTATAAAAAAGTAAAGCTGATAACCCTTTTCCATGGTAGTTGAAGATACTGAACATAATTATATAATTACTAGGCAAAACTGTTAGTTCTATTAATTTATGTTGATATAAGTATATTTAGTAGGCAAAGGTGCTAGTCCTGTTCACTGACACTAATTCAAATTATCAAAAATACATGCATTCACCAGGTATGAACTATTTTATGCTAGTTCTGGATATAACTAATATACATACATTCACTAGAAACAAAAACACAGAGCAGTATTAATTAATCCAAAGCATTTGGCATAAATAGGATCAATTCATAAAAATGTTAGCCTCATTACTGATACAAATTCAAGATACTGAACACAAATAAGGTAAAAAATACTAGGTAAATACTATAAAAATACTATACCTATTGATGGGTTCTAGTTCAAAGTACTGAACATAAGTTCAGTAACTGATGCCATCTTTAGATAATGAACATAAATACAGCAATCTTGTATAGGTATTAATCTATTTCATTGATAATGAACATAACAAAGTCATTATACCCAAGTATTAACACTATTGACTTTATCTTTAAAAGTTAGTAAAGAACACAAGAAGACTAGATGATGCAATACCTATTATGTGGGATACACGTGAAAGTATCATCACGCCTGCATAACTTTCCGAGATAATCTGTTAACCCTTTTGATATGGTACCCCTTTAAATACTTTTCTGTGCAAGTCACTGTGTTACATTAAAAATTAAATTAAATACCTTTACTATCAATGTATGTGAATGAATTTAACATTATAATGTATGTTATGATTCAGAGTTTTAAGTCCTTTATTTCAAAAGAATCCTTTAAAAAAACTACTTAAAACTTCAGATGTATTGTCACATACCCATGAGCTATATAAATTCTCTACTTTGGTACTCCATATCTTCAATAATATAATGCCAGTTGAGTGAATGTACATGTATACAATAAGATATTTGCTTAACCTATTGATATATACATTTCAATGCAGTTGAAACAAGTAATAAATTGTATATAGCCATTAGAAAGAACTCATTTTACACTATAATCCAACAACATTTATCTTGAAATTGGCACGCAGTTTTCGTCATGGGGTGCATGTGACTGCCTGTTGTTGTGAAATGTATTGTTAGCTGTTTGATCAACTATAGTACTTAAATTTGTTTCTTACCTAAATATGTTATAGTTAAAGATACAGATAAATTGTATTTAGATCATACTTTTATACTTTAGTTAATTATGTATTATTTATGTTTCAAAATGAATAAATGAAGGTTTAAACACTTTTTTATATATATATATATTTTGTTAAACAAGACCGATGTCTGTAGGTTTACTTTCTTCTTAGAATTCTTCTCAAGAAGTCGATAAGCCGTCTTAACGTTGTTAGAACAACGGGTAAAAGTTGTCATACAAGACAGACGAACGGATTCTAAAGGATATCGTTTACAAAAATACTACACCAAAGAAACAGAACACAAAACTGCAACTCAACATCTACTACAAGTCTACCACAACGTCAGACCTTATCGTGAAAAACAGCCCTGCTAAAAAGACAACAGATCTACAGCAAGTGAACGTCATTTATGAGTACAAGTGTAATAAAGGAGACTGCGAGCTCCTGGCAAACGCCTCCTACATCGGAATGACTACCACAACCCTGTCAAGACGCCTAACAATGCACCTACAAAACGGAGCCATCAAAAAACACTGTGCCCGCATCCACAACCAAAAACTCACACGTCAGGACCTAGTACAAAACACCAAAGTAAACCGCCAATTTAACGACTTCACAACTCTTCAAATACACGAAGCAATAAAAATCCTACAGCAAACTCCCATAATCAACAAACAATCGACAGGATCAGCACGCACACTGCTACTTCTTGGCGAGAAACCCCCAAGCCACAATATAACATTCCATCAATTAACGCCTTCCACGAGCTAGATACCACCACCTGCTTACCCATACCTATAAATATCCACCAACAGTAATCACAATTCACACAACATTCAGCCTTGATAATGGCTGCAGAATGCATTCGAAACGCGTCGGCCAACTCATCACTAGCTACAACTTTTACCCGTTGTTCTAACAACGTTAAGACGGCTTATCGACTTCTTGAGAAGAATTCTAAGAAGAAAGTAAACTTACAGACATCGGTCTTGTTTAACAAAATCTGCCTACAAGAAAATCTGTCACCAAAGTACACCAATATATATATATATATATATATATACACACACATCATATTTTGCATCAGTTCTCAAGGCTTATGATATTATGAGGTAGCACAAAACTTTAGACAAAAAGTTTGTGCATCTCTTCCAAAATTACTGTAATATGCCATAAGGGCACTGTTATAAATGGTAAAGGAGAAGAAAGGAAAACAAAATATTAAAAATTAACTATATGTGAAAAGGAAAAGACTTTAAATTATGAATATAACCAAAAGAAGATCTTTAAAGATATCCTACAAAAAATTAAAAAGCATGTATTTGTTTTCTATTTCTTAAATTTAATCATTTTATTGCATTGTATGTTGATGATAATAGCTGGAGTTAGTGATACGGTAGAGAAAATGAGAAATAAAATATAAACATTTACCTAAACAACTTTTGATATTCATTTCACAGGTTCTAGAGGTTATGCAAATGAAATACAAAAAGTATAAGATTAAGAAAAGTATTTTTATACTTAAAATGAAAATCACCTTGCACTTGAACTATTCACAGTGTGAGTGCAAATAACTACTATAGATTAATAACATTTTTATTAGCAAGACATAATTAAAATAATGTCTTTTTTGTGTACAAGCTACTTATCATCTGTAACAAAGTATTACCAAGTTTTGTGAGGATATCTCATAGTTATTGTATGTATGGTTGCATAAATGTTCTTCCCCAGTCAAGCCAATGTTAAATATATCAGCCCGTTGCAAAAGGGTTAATGGAAATGCTATCTGATTATGTGATTCATCACAAAATTAATATCCAATGGTATCAGATTTCATCAGATAGTACAATATTCAATCAGGTAAAATATTTAATAATTACTTTAGGATACATATATTGCCAATCTAGTAAGAACACCAAAATTAGTACATATAATGGCATTAGACAATAAGACTAAGCAAAACATCAAAATTCAATACTTGCTATGGCTAGAAATCAAATACAACTTAATTTTCATACATACAACATGTAAGACTCACCATGACTCGACACCAAAGGCATCTCCAATCTTGTAATCTTAGCACACTTCCACACGTTTTCTCACACACACAACATTTGGCATTAACAGGTAGGTTTCCTTCAAGCCACTGGTGAGGCATAACTAATTTCTAGAATAAATAAAGATGTGTTATGAGATGTCATGAAGTTGAGGAACACAGCTATAAACTGAAAATAAAAAGTAATTTCTGAAATTACTAACAACAACAGGACATACCAGTAGCTAAGTTAAAGAACATATGGTATTGGTGAAGAATATCAGGTCCACAAGATTTAGTGAAAGACAACAAAAACTTTTCAAAAATGAAAATTTACTAATACAAAAAAAACCCTTCACTCTGGCTGGGACATATATTTCCCACTGCACTGGGAAATATTACGTCCCAGCCACAGTGAATGGGCTATGCACTGTGCTTGTGTTATATGTATATATTAGTAAGCTACAAACAATTTTATAAACAGATTACATCAGGAGGAAGGATAGTGTGAATTTTATGCAGAAATGTAATTAAACTGAATTTTATAGAAAAGGGAGATAAAAAATGTTAATGAATTATCTAAATCTACTTTATTCTTAGTCATGAAAATAAATAATTATCTACAATGCTAACTAATACAAGTTTCTATATCAAACATCAAAAATCTTCTTAGTTTAAATTAAACAATTTAATCTTGTGGTGCCTCCTTACACCTACTGAGCATGCATTAAACACATATGATATATTAAAACAATAAAAATGATGGTTTTATTATACTAATAGTTTTTCATAAACAATTATTACCCATCTTTTTATACTTTAAACAACTATTTCATTAAGATGTTTCTACATCATATACTAAAATTATTACTATAAATTCCTAGAGTTAACCATTCCACTGCAAACATATATATATATTAATCAAATAATCTTCCTAATTATTGCTGTATGTCACTATAGTTCTTAGTCAAAGTCAACAACTCAGTCACTTTATATAATAGTTTCCTTCACCAATTTAAAAAGTTTGATATAAGAAACTTATGTAAAAAATAACATTTTTTTCTTCTCTTATAATTTAAAACTGTTTGACATGCAACTGGAAACTAAACAGAATTTCTATGAAAAATATCTCAACTTTCATTACAATAGTAATTATAATACTTTTTTAATTTTGTGTCGGAAACATTTTGCAATTCACTTTACATGAAAAGTAAGCAAATATACAAACCCGATCTTCATTTTCAATTATATCTCTTCTCACTGTAGCCAAACATGTCCACTTGCAGTTATTAGGGGACTTAACAGCACATCTTTTGTGTACTTTAAACTTGCAAACTACCAGCAAAATACAAAAAAGAAAATTCTTTGTCAACCTCATTCACCAGCAAATGTCAACTTAACACTTTTCTATTGAAAAGTTATATCTAAAATATTGTATGCTGATTGTTCCATCTTGAATAATAATTGTGTTACATTTTCATCTGAGAAACCTCAATTAATATTCAAAAATAATTTGGTATATGAAAACCCACAGAATATGTCCTGTTCATTTCAAGGGGTATTATATGTTTAATATTAAAGTTATGTGTAGCCAGTAAAACACAAATAAAATGTTTTCATGTTTCCACACACATATATGCATTGACATAGATTATTATGTATAGGTTTTAAGAAACTAAATCAAATATTTATCAACTTAATTACATTTACTCATGAACCTCTGAGAAACAAAAACTCAACTGTAGACATTACTGTGTGTTTGACTAAGAGCATAAGAAAATCACGACTGAGAAGTTAAGATTCGACAATCTAAAACTCACAGTTTGGATGACTCAACTTGAAAAGGTTTGCAACTGAACATTCAGTTATGAAAACTGGTGAGCACAGTTAAACTGAACCTGTAGTAATAATTTGGGACCTAACTGATGAAAATATCCCTTCTAATCTTTATATGTAAATTTATTTACTTAGCTATACTTATTACTAAGTTGATTTTTAATTTTGCTTTAAGTAAGTAAGCTTGCTCTAACCTGAAGTTAATTGATAATTATTTTTAAACCTATTATTAGTACATTTTATTTTATTTTCAGGTTTAACCCTCAAATTATTGACTTGTTTTTATACTGTTTATTACCAGTGTGGTTTAAATATTGAAACTTATTGAGTAATGTACATTACAACACTCAATGTACAAAACTGAGAAAATAAATTGGGTGAAATAAGTAATTTTGCATGTAAAATACATACGGGCCAGAAGTAATTAAAGGAATTAATTGCAAAACTGATTAATTTTTTTAAAATATTTATTTAAGGTGATTCATATGTAATTGTTGACCCTAACTCACAAAGTCATGGATCTACAAGCAATTTCATGAATAAACAGTTTAGAAAAACGAGTTTATAAAGTCAAGGTAATTCTAAGGTTAAAGACAAGTTTTTACTACCGAAAACAAATACTCTAGTAATGCTTGGAAATGGCTTGAATGGGTAATGAAGAAAACTTTAATATAAGTTTAACATAACAGCAAATGTAAAATGTTGTACATTTGCTGTTATGTTAAACTTATATTAAAGTTTTTCTTCTTTCCCCATTCAAGCCATCTCCAAGCATTATTAGTCTCAAAGTGGGTTCCTCGTCTTCGAATTTGAAATACTCTAGTATATGATTAAAAAAAAGTTCAAAGAAGCCTCATTCAGAAAGTTTTATGCATTAAATTGCTTTAAAATGTTTACTTAGAAATATTATGGCAATTAGACTGTGTATAAAAGACACAACTGATTAAGAGACTGAAGTCAGCATGGACACAACAATAAACATTCTGTTCAGATTACATATTTCGTGACAGAATTAATTTCTTCATTAACTCTAGAGGAAAAAACGAAAACTTTTAGTATGAAACCTACTGTTGCTTCCTCTTGGAGTATTTTGAAATAATATAAAGAGTAGTTTTATTTCCCTTACCTTCACAAGATAATCCACGTGATGTCATTCCCGACAGAGCTTCTCTACAAACATTACAGTAGTTTGGCCTAGCATGAGATGTTATAAACCAGTGATGCTCACCAGACATGAAATCATGATTTTCAGTTTCCTAAAGGAAGATCATGAAAAAAACAAATAACACAAATAAATTAGCTTCACACAATCATACCTTATTTTATACATTGGTGTAAATTACTTCTTCCCAAAGGATGTTATCAACCTTGAAATCATGAAAACCGAATTAATGTTCCATGCTGTAAATCATTCTGTGTAACTAATTAATAACATAAGTCTTTTAGGCTTTCTACATTAGTAAATCTCGAGTAAAAATAAAAAATATATATTATGGAAGTCTTATGATTATAAACTGTATAACATTATTTTAAAACTTCTTTGGAGATTAAGATTTAAAAATTGTTTCAAACATATTGAATACTAAATTGAAATACATTATACTATTAATTATTTATTGAATAAATCAAAAACAGCAATACCTGGTGCCATTTTTGTATTCTAGTTTCATAAAATTCAGTAACTTGTTTTCATGACTATAGTTTGTTTGATTATTTTAATGCAAAAGCCACACAATGGGTTAGGTATGCTGTGTCCACTGGGGGTTTGATTTGTTGTTAAGCCCAAAGCTACACAATGAGTTATTTGTGCTCTGCCCACAAAGATACAGTACCCTATATAACCTGAGCACTTTCCTCACCTCATAAAAATGTTTGTTCCCAACATTCTTCAGGGCTGAAATCCACGCTTCCATATCTTTTCGAGAGTCAGCACACAAAAATAATTGACGAAATGGAGTAATCAGCTGTAAAGTAGAAAATTCACAATACTATACCATTCTTTAATCCAGTGAAGAAATTGTTAACTTTTTTAAGTATACATAAACATAAGAGCTGTCTAAGAAAAAATTACTTTACTGTTTATGTATGCACATGGCCTTTTCTCTCTCACCACTTCTCACTATGAAATAAGCATTATTGGCCTACATAAGATTACACAAATTTTCACATATCTACTATATAAAATGCTATCTCTTCTTTGATTTTAAACTGAATACCTACATGTAAACAAGACAATGAAACTTGTTAAGTCAAATCAGTGAATAATTATCCTCAGTATGTTTTATAACTAAAATGGAAGCTCTGAACAATTCCACTGCTCATTGTTTTTAACTCTCAAAAAAATGCAAGTTTGTAATAAAAATAGCTTTTTTCTGCCAATTAACCCAGTAAAACCATGTTCAACATTCATTATCTTTTTTTTTTTCAGAAATTAACTCCAAAAATTGTATCTTTACTAAAGATAGCAAAAAAAAAGGAAAATAAAGTAAAACAGTAAATGTAATATGTAAAAAGGGGTTGTAGATGTATGAAATTATACTAATTTCTATGAAAAACGTGTCTACTGACAATAGTATCCACAGTTAATTAGATAGTGTTTTCACTGCAATATTATCAGTATTGTTACAGACAGATCACTGTGAAGATACATTATTACATTATGTTCTACTGGGCATTAACTGTATGCTAGTGACCTGTGCAATTATTTTTTATTTTTTACCATATCCTTGAATAATGCTTAATGGTAACAAGGGAAGCAATAAGTAAAAGTGTATTTTTCTTTAAAATTTTATTTAAAATCATCATTTCTCAAAATGTTTTAGTGTATATAGAAGATTTCTTTTAATACAACATCACAAAATTATAAATTTATTTAATTTTAATAATTAGATGTACCTCACAGATAAATATCAGCAAATTGCAAGATACTCAGTGTAAGTTAAAGTAATTATACCCACCAGTAAAACAATTCACTAACCTGAAAACCATGGTTGTCATTCTTTGTACTACACTCAGCTATACTTAAGTCCCTCAAGTCAATCTCTTCAAAAATCCCCGACTGGAAATGAAATATCTTGGTGAAAATTGTGAATTGTAAGTTCACAACACATACCATATTGCCCCTCTCTAATTATTGTTTGTAGTATCCTCAAAAAGCACTGTACAACTAAAACAATATAGCACATTTTTGAAAGCACTAAACAAAGTCTCAATCTCAAATAAAAAATGAGATATCTCAATACATGTCTTTAATTTAAAACATTCTTGTATTTAGTCAGGGAGTGAATTTTTATTTTATTTATAATGAAAAAAGAAACTTTGCTTGTCAATAGGATCTGACATACAAGATTCTGAGAATTCTGTATATAGGGTGGTCACCTAAATATTCTTTAAAATCACAGTTCTTTATCTAGTGGAACTAGAACATTTTATACATATTTACAGATGTTATAAGCTAATACCATACTAATAATAGATATATATTGTTGTAGGCTATTTTTTTAATTTAGACATCTGCATTACTTTTGGCTAGAGAAAGATTTTTTCAGAGATGTAATGCATACTTATCTCATTGACTAGAGTTTTCTTAAAAGTTTAGATGACTTGAAGAATACAAAATGTGAGTTAGGTGAGACTAGAAGAGTTTATTGATTGATTGGTGAGTCTGTTACAGTAATTAAGTGATTATTGAGTGAGTTTGTTAGTTAGTTTGTCAGTTACAACAGTGCTGTAAATTTTTGAAATTAACAAGAAAAAGTGGATCTCGTAAAGTCAGGCCTATTGTTAGTTTGTGAAACCATGCACTTTGTAGAACTTATAGTCAAACAAATAAAACTCTTTCATATCATTAAATGGACTGAATATTGTAAAAGATCCCATACATCAATAAAAACTGTTACACTACTGTTATCGGAAATGGCATTATTTTGGTCAAAAACATCCAGACTAAACTTCAAGATTATGACACAGATTATGCAAGTAATGAAGCAATGGAAAAAAAGATAAAAAAATTAAAAGATCAATAAAAAACAAAAAAAATTAAAGAAATAAAGAAGAAATAGACAAGAAATTAACAGAAGATCTAGAAGAAAGAGAAAATCGGAAAAAAAGAAGAAATTAAAATAAATTATAGTAGAAAGATAAAATGAGAAGAAAGGATTAAAATCTACCAGACATTATTAGGTAATATTACAGCTTTACATGTACACCAGTTATGGGTTTGCAATATAAAATGTGTTATTTTGTAATATATTGTTGTTGTTGTTACCTTTACCAACTAGTCCAGAAAATGGCACATATTTGATGAAATAACTTCATCAATGATATAAAGTAATATTTTAATGTCACATATACATTGATCGGTAGCAAGTTAGCTGAAAAAAAAAAAGAGCTGAACACAAGGTATAAAATAATATAAATACTTCAATATATTGTTGAGATTATAGACAGATGGTCGTTTTTAACATAACCTGCATACTTTTATTCAATAAGTTTCTACATGTGACATTTGTTTTATACATCTTTTGCAAAATGAAATAAAGACTGTTGTTATATATATGCTGGAAAGGAAGAAAGTTTCATTTGCAACACAGATCAAGTTATAACGAAAACTTGCTTTTGTTGCTTTTCAAAAAGGAAATACTTCTTGATTATGTTGCCTGGGACTTATGAACAGCTTTTGCCACTGACCTTCGTATTCATGGATTCTCACCTGGTACAATATGTCACACTTTATTTACCATGGCTGAAGTACAACTTGTTACAGGTCTCTTTCTGGATAGTACTGAACCATACTCCTTTATTTTCCAATTTCATTAATCACAAGGGATATTTCTGTCTTGGAAGTTCTAAATTCCCGATCTGAAAACATCTTTATGATCTGAGTGTATGAATATTTTGCATCAGAAAGGACTGTTACATATACTTCCCCAAAATAATCAATTTTCAATGTCATCACATTACCTAATACTTACCAAACAATGTCAAAATGTAGTTTTGCTATAATACTTTTCAGCATTTTATCTATGGTGAATTTTTTTCAGCTGTGGATATTACCCTGAGAAAAGTAAGATGCATATAAGCATGTTGATCTTTTACACATTCCCAAGAACACAACTTACTAGACAGGGATTCATCTTCCAATGAGACAATGATCCCAAGCATACAGCACGTATGACAAAAAGAGTATCTTGATAGTTAAAAAGCAATGACATGGCCTGCAGAAACATTGTTGAGGCTGTATTGACTTATGTAAAAACTAAGAATATGAAAATGTAACCAAATAACTTGGTTAAATCATGGGGAGTAAAACAGGACACTGTTAAACTGTATGACAGCATAAACCAAAGTATAATGCTTTGTCTAAAGAAAAGGTTTCACATACAAATGCTTGTGCATGGTACAACTTATTCACTTTATGTTTTCTGTGATAATTTTTTGTACCATTAATAACTTCACCACTACTCATTGTTTATGACATAGCTTGTATATTGAACTGCATTTTTGCTAAACTTTTCTCTTACTAAATGCACAAATTCATACTTCATGTTAGTTTCAATATGTAAGCTACACATACCTTCTACACTAAATCAGTGATATATTATTTTTATAATAGTATATCTTGAAAACCATATCACATCACCTCTTTATAGTGGCATAATTCAAAGAAATGAGACTTATAACTTATAAATGAGAAATATAAAAGTAATGGTTTGCAGTGACAAATTTCTTGTAGAAAGAAATTTCCTTTATTATATTCTAGACTATAGGTTAGAGTGGAGTTTTGTTCTTTTTTTTCCCTAGGACACTGTACAAAAGAAAGAATAATAAATGAATTAACACATTTCAGGTTGAAATTTAAAGTATACAAAATATTCTTATAATCACGAGTATGGTATTTGGTGTTTTCAACCTGTTAAGCATCTTATGTTACCTTATGTTAAACCAACAAAATAAGAGATCCCAAGGTTCAGACATAGCTGTCCCTAATTTAGAGCTTCTAACCAGAGGAAGTGTAACCAATCAGCAGCACCCACCTCCCACACTCCTACTCTTATGCAAAAAGTTTGTTTGTTTTGTATTTCGCGCAAAGCTACACAAGGGCTGTCTGTACTAGCCATCCTTAATTTAGCAGTGAAAGACTAGAGGGAAGACAGCTAATCATCACCACCCACTTCCAACTCTTAGGCTACTCTTTTACCAAAAAATAGTGGGATTGACTGTCACATTATAATGCCCCTATGGCTGAAAGGGCAAACATGTTTGGTGGGACAGGGATTTTAACCCGTGATCCTCAGATTGCAAGTCAAGCTCACCTTTTCACGTGTCCACAAATTTAATTGTGAATTCAATCATAATCTTTGCACAGAGATCAGAGAGCTAATTTCAAGGAATCTAAGTTCACATAGTCAACTTGTCTCCGAGTTGTGTTGTGGTGAAAATGTGCACTTCACATCACCCACATTCTTATGGTATGGCAGTACAGATAATAGATTACCATGTAGGAAATTGCTAAGTTAGTTTATCCAGCCATATGTAATGGGATAAACACTTGCTATATGTGATGATGGCATACAGAGCAACTAAACAGATGTCGACAAGTTGTTTGCTTAACACATTCATATTCAGGCAGGAACTACTCCTTGTTGACGTGATGAATGGTCCTAACTCACGAGAAAATGTCCCACAAGGTCCACAGGAATATGCTGAGTGGTTAAGATCTACATTAGTCAATGTGCACAAGTTTGCCTCTGACAGCACGGACACAACTTGGATACAGCTGGATTGGCCCACACCTTGTGCTCTAGCAGGCTGGTTCATTGATGTACAAGTTACAGAAGATGCAAGGCGAATGCATGAAGCATGTAAATAAGACTGGATAACAAAAATTTGTTACTGGAGAAAACTCAAATGATTTGGGGTAATTTGATGGTGCTGATTTCAAAAATGTAATCAGAATCTGTCCATTACCTCTAGATATTCAGTTATTGTAATATCTTAATGTTATATCAGCACTATGTGAAATACCATGCAATCAACTCAGTACACTAGATTTATGCTGTCAAATTAAGTTTATTTGGACAGTTTAATGGATAAAAGGCATACATTTTTGATACCTTCAAACACTGACTGTACTGTGTAAATTTCCTAATATATTGTTCATATATGTTATTTGTTCTCCATATAATTGTAGTGAATTGCACAACTTTTACTTCATTCCCACGCTCATCTGCTCCAGCTAGGAATTACGAAACCCTCATATGCTCAGTTTGCTAGAACATTTGAGCAGTTCTTCTGAGCATAAAAGAGGCAGAATCAGATGGCTACCTCTCAGTTGGTCACTTTTCCTTTATATTTTTTTAGAATATCATTTAAAATTCTGGCTGCCTCCAGTTCAAGTAAAGTCCAAAAGTGCAAAAATCACCCAGTATTCTGCTACAATTGTGGAAAATACATTACAGGTCCATGAAAGAAAAACACTACACACAAGGTAAAGGTAGCTTACTACCACAATTTTGGGTATAAAATTTGTGACCAAGAAAATCATTGGGTTCTACATGTATGTTGTAGAGTTTGCACATGTGGTTTGACACAGTGGCTGAACATGAAGAGAGCAAGTATGCCATTTGCATTTCCCATGATATGGCATGAACCCAAAAATCATCTCATATTTCTGGATATTCAGGTAAAACTTTAAAACACATTAAATATTCAGATATTGCATCTTCAATGAAACCAGTACTTCATGGGGATGGTTTTTCCAGTGCCACATCCATCAGTGAATTGGAAAACAGAAGTGTTATCCTGAAAGAAAACAATGAATCATCATCTTCCTCTTCATTTAGTAATTTTATTCCTGTGGCACCTCAACATAAACTGCCTCATCTGATCACATAAGAAAAGCTAAATGATCTGATTCATGACTTCCCTCTATCAAAGCAGCATGGAGAACTTCTTTGCCCTTGTTTATGTCAATGGAATTTATTAGCTCCAGAAACAAGAGTTTCAATTTACTGAAGTTACCATCAAATATTGATGCACTAATGGAAGAATTAGGTACTGAACTTCATCCTCAAGAATGGAGACTTTTTACTGACTCATCTGAAGTTTTCTGAAAGCTGTACTTTTGCACAATGGGAACACTGAGCGATCGATTCCTGTTGCTCATGCAATGAACATGAAAGAAGCTTATCAAAGCATGCAGATCATACATTCTTAAATGCAATTTTCAATGAATAAATAAAGTTGTTAAAGAAAAGTTATTTTCATGATATATAAGAATACTTTGAATAAATCTACCATAACTCGAAAACTAGAGGTGATCAGTAATTTTCAACATGATTTTTAGAATCAAAATCATCAAATTACCCTAAAAACAGTTGCAATTTTTTTTTTGTTGCCCAGTAAAAGCTGTATCCACATATCACATAAGAAACTCTCTGATACTGACTTTGCCGAGAGCCTGAGGTTAAGAATGACATGTCAGGGGAGGAAGAGGACGCTGCCTCAAGTCATACCAACTCACTTGATGAAGAAAAAAAGAGCTGAAAGTAATTATCTGGCTTTCCATGATAAGCTCAATGAGGAAACACTGGAGTTGGAGGCAAAATAGAGCTCCAACAGTCAACTGGGCCACCAATGTGAACTTCCAGATCAATATTGGTAGAACTGATCAATCACAAATAGTTAGGACTGTCAATGATTAGCACAGTTAGGTCAGTTTGTAAATCATTTTCTGAGCTATTGAGCAGATTATTACTAAAGATGGTACCTCCTGGATATCACATGATAGCTGCTTGACTATTATAAGCCAGGTCAATAATGTGATTGAAAATTGCAACCCTTGATTTCTGAGCTACTGGGTGAATTTTCTGATGTGGTACAAAATCCACATTTTGAAAACATTTTGTAAATCATGCCAAAAACTATTATTAAGTTTGTAACTGAAAGAAAGTCCCTAAGAGAAGACAATGGTGGAGTTGATAAAGACTAATGGTCAAAAGTAATGGTTGGTGTCATCTAATCCAAGGCAGTTTCTGTGGGCAGAAACTTGTTGCTATTTCAACACCCATTCCTCTGTGCTGGAACTGGGACTGTTTACATGACAACCAGAAAGTAGAAAGAAGAATGATGCCATGTCAGACAGTAAGGGATATTAACCTGTTGTTTGGCAGGGACAACTGAGGGCATCATAGTCATGGTAGTTTGGTCAATCAGGAGCCCAGTAAAATCTGTGGATCAAGAAGTTCTCAAGTTCTAGGAATACATATTCTATGGATGATACAGAAATGTCATTTGACCAATGCCTGAAATTGCAGTTCTTAATCATAAGTGCACATTATGACCCTCATTAACCTACACACTTAGCTGAGCTTTTGGCCAATTAAAATTAATCAAACCTTACATTTTAATCAGGACTTTCAGTATTTAAGGTCAAGTTTTAGCCACATTCAGTCACTTTACTTGACTAACCAGTGGTTATCCCGCCTGTCTTGTTCTTCCCGAAATATTATTTTTCAAAGCCTTTTCAACTGTCAAGGACACCAAGAATGAATCCAATGAGTCCCTCCAAGATGCCCAGGACTTCCTAGTGATGGTATGACTCTCCACCACTGAATAGGGCTGCCTGGTTCTTGCAACTTCAGGGATTACACATTGCTGTGAGCTCTCCCATGTCCAATTTGTTGGCAAGTAACACATCATCATCCATGGGTTTAGCCACAGTAAGGTCACTCTGGGGTCCTAGGTTCAGCTATGTCATTAGCTTCCTTGCTATATACAAGTCCAAGGACATCCCCAGTCTCAGAGGGCATAACAATAGCTACTGCCTCATTAGTGCTGGGGGAATCTGCAGGTGGTTCAAATGAAGAAGTTATACCCAACAGTTAGATGTCTGGTTAGAATTGTGCCATCATGACCATCAATGGCACCGGATGTGCTCTCAACTCCATGGGAACACTATATTCCTAAGCCCATGAAAAACCCTTCCAGAGCTTGGATCCTCTCAAGTGTTAACAAAGTATCAGGAAGGTAAGTGCAGGAGGGGTTTATGGATGACAGCAGCCACCAGTGAGACTTCAAATGCCAAAGTGGGAATCATCACAACTGTTGCCATCAACCTGACAACAGTGCAGACTGACCAGCTGGCTAGAAGACCATCTATACCACCACAAGCCTAAGCAGTGGATTGAGTGAGTTGTGACCTTGCAGGCAGAGCTTTCAACCACAACTGGCCAAGAAGAAACTGGTGCACCTCGGCAATCACCAAGCATTTCTATGATGAAGTGATCCTGGGGTCAGGCCCAGAAAATGCCGAGGGTGAAACTCCCAATTAAATATCCAAAGGTGATTATGTACTACTCTATGCTAGAAAAGATTTCAGTGTTGAAAAGGCACTGACAGAGAATGAGTACCAACTGGACCAGAGCTTGGGTTCTTTAGAAATGTGAAGTAGGCCAGCTGCATCTGAATATAATGCCTCAGATGTGATCTAAGGAAGAAATGCACTGCTTGTGGACCAATCTGGCAGACATGAAGAAAGTCCTCACCAAGGCTAGGGATTATCTGATGATCATAATGGCAGGCAACCATAAAACAATAGCAGCCCTTGAGAATCTGCTGGCAGGGTTAAAGTGAGTTGGTGCAAAACCTTGAGCTGGCTCTGGGTAAATGTATATTTTTTAAATGTATTATTATTATAAAATGCTTCATAAATTCAGACACATTTCATCACTGACTTATGATACCACCTTTCAGAAGCATTCAAGCCTTTCTTAGGGTCATTTTTTAGAATGCTGAAATGAATCATTATTAATACAAAGCTCTAACATATGCACAAAGAAGATAAACTATTCTCCAAAAACATTATCATTAAACTTGCAAATATGTAAGTCTCTGTTCTGTATTTTCAATATAAATTAACCACAAATCACACAATCATCAAGCAATGTTTTGGCTAAATTATTGAATTCAATTTGAAACAGATATTTTTTTCTCTAATGACCAAATGAAATTTAGTTTCACAATGAATAATCAGAGCCCAGGGAATGAACTACAGTATACTTACATTCTTGACTGCTGCATCAAACTGATACTTCACCAGCTGTGCATTTTGGCACTCATGGACAACAATTATGTTTATGACCAAGAAATCATTACCAGACACAAATTTAAAGCATTTTTCACAGAATCATAAACAATAAGATGGTGACCAAAATTATCATTATCAATTTGCAGGAAGAAAGTGAGTATAGCTTTGAAAACTACATTAATAATAAACAAAGAAGAGGAAAGCAAAGGACCACAGTGATGTATAGAGCTGAAATAAAAAAATGCAAGCATTAAACATGATGATAATGTTAAATTAAACCCCATATAAAACACCAACAAGGAATATAATTATGTCTTTTTCAGACTTTGGAATTACATTTACAGTTGATTCCATTGTATGATAACCTACAGTTGCAGAGCACATAGATATTTACTCTTCCAACATCTTAAATTTGTTATAGACCCTGTAACAGACCATGGCCTTGGCCATGTTTTTTTTGAAACAGTGGTCAAAACAGTATTATTGGCATGCAGAAATGCTATTCGCTCTTAGTCGCAAAAATGTAACCCAGGTAAGTAAACTTCCCAACCAAGAAGGCAAAATACAAAGCGTTAAGTTATCAGTAAGTTGTCAGTACCTGTAATAGAAATTGATAAAAATGAATCACTTTTTTAAACAAGGGTCTCTTCTGTCTGCCACTGGAAGATATTATCACATTCACAATGCTATAGAAATTTCAAGTTATCTTTTATAATTTCTCAAGTTATTTCAAGATGAACATCACTCTCTGAAGAGAATCCAAACTGTATTTCTTATTGAGACAATGCAAGCATTAGCAATGAAATATCTGTATGCAAGTATAAAAATATGATTTTTGAACATATGTGTTTATGTATTAGGCTTAAGGAAACTTCACTCACAGACTGTTGGCCATTATGGTAGAATGATACATAAGTAAGTTACACTAACAATTACTGAAATTATTGTATTCCCCACCCATTTTTTTTTCATGCAACATCAGAAAATACAATTAGTGGGATGTGACTAAATCAACATAAAAAACACCACTGCTTTGTAGCAAACTGAAGTATAGTCTATAAACCTCAAAACAAATAATACAAAATTGTCCCAACGAAACCAAACTCAGGTTGTAACTATTCTAGTTCTGGAAGGGTATACATACTTACATTGCATCATGATAAGTTATAATATTTCATTTGTTGTGCAGATATATGTTGTCAACCCAGTCTGTTCTGTAATCACACCCTTTATGCATAGTATATTAGTCTCTGGAATAGCTCCAATTTCTGTTAAGTTTCTATTATAAAAAGCACAAATTATGATCTGTTTGAAACGTGATGCCAAAGAGATAAAGAAATGTATATGTTGCAACTGTTTGTATATGTATACACACACACACATATATATACCTGTCCTGTAACCTTTTTCTCTATAATACATTCAAATTGTTAAAATGATTAAAACTCTGCACTGTTGCATACCATATGTTCCCGATATTAGCCATAAAATAATAAAACACTTGGAAAAAACTTACAACAAAACATAACATTCTAATAAACACTAAATTCTTTCAAAAACCAGGCATAATACTAAAATCCATATTATGTAAAAACTACACTGACAAACATAACACCAACATTATTTATAAAATACAATGCAACAACTGCCACAACTTCTATATTTTGGAGAAACAAGCCAAAAAATGGAAACCAGATTCAATGAACATAGAAAAACACCTTCCCACATTTTTGAACACAGCAAAACAAATAAACACAACATAACCATAGAAAACACCAACATATTAGGTAGAGAAACAAAGCCAAACAAACGAAAAATCAAAGAAGCCCTACTTATACAAGAACTCAAACCAAAATTGAACCAACATAAAGGAACGCCTTTATACCTATATTAATCACCTAACATCTAACTGCTATGCCCTCTACAATATCGTACCTGTTCACACTCTCGTCCCTATGACATGTGCCCAGTAATGGTCAGTTTCAAACTGTCTTTGTTAACCTGAAGATGACCTAAGGAGGTCAAAACGTTGTTCTTGTACTTTACTCTACTATACGTTTTTACTTCAAGTGGGTTGCTCATCATCATTAACAATTAAAACAAGTACATGCAATGTATACGTAAAATAGTAGTTTGCAGGATGTAGAAGACTGCCTTACCATACAAAAAAGTATTTTTAAAGCATGAGTCTAGGAAAGAAAAAAATTATTTTATTTAACAACATTTCAAACAAATGTCCTCTGTTCAGTTTGATATGATGAAGAAAGTTTGCTCAAAACATCATTGGTAAGCAAAACAAGTTTTCTATCCTGGATGTGTTTTTTTCATATTACTTCTTTTGTGTAGTAATATACGATGTATACTGTTAAACATCCATAAAATCCTGTTACATTACTCTGTAAAGCATTTATTTGTTGCATTAAGTATATAACTTTTTTATTCACAATTTTACAAATACAACACTAGAACTAAACTAACATGAATTATTCAAAACTTTTTTATCTTTCAAATGCACACAAAGGAGAATGCATATAATGAGAAAATTAAAGGTAGTTAAAAAAAGAAAGAGAGAAAGTAAGATAGATCAGAATAAAAGAATTACCTTAGAATCTTTTGCATAATATAGTTTTCTTGGCTTCAATTTGAAGTATCTTCTCTTCCATCGCTACAAGGTGGAACACAAATAAGATAAATAATTAAATGCATTTTGGATAAAGGTAAACATGTTTCACATACAATGGCTATATATTATTAAGTACACTAGATCAATAGTATTTCAATTGTAAATTTATGACTAGAGGCAGAACTGTTAGACAAGTAAACCTTGATACTAAAAGATGTTTTTACCTAAATGAAGATAAAAATGTAATATTTCCTCTCAAGTTAACAATGATCTTGAGTAAAATAATATGTGTAGACTTGTAATTTAAATGTAAATTAAATATGATTTGTTTGTTTGTTGTTCCAAGCGGATAAAAAACCCTAAGTTTTATTATTATAAGCCCAAAAACTTACTGCTGAGCCAGGGTTGGAGAGATCATAAAAGCCTGTACCAATATCATTATTGGTCAAAGGACCAAATTCTTAAATATTGTGGTCAAAATTCTTCTTGTTAAAATTATTTGATGGTATATATACTTGAGATGCTTATAATCACAAACTTTATATAATACTAGAAAGATTAATGTAATGAGTAAATCTACAGACTCTCTTTTGTTCTCAGTTTTTTTCATTCAATGAAGTTTTCAATACCCTGAAATTGTTGACAACAGAAATGAAGTCACAGTCTTGTAAACAATGGCAATGAATGGAATAATATAGATAAAGAGAGGAACATATATTTGTTGTATTTTGGTATGTGTGTGTGTATATATATCTTTTTTTTACAACTGTCAGTATTATATACATGCATGATTTTATTGTACCATGTCAAGTAAATTTATTTGAATTGAATATCTCCCCTTTGACACTTCTTATAGAAATGAGAACTAAAAAGTGATCACTCCAGTAGTGGTCTTTTCTTGCAGTCAATAAAATGGCAAGAAATAGTGGCATCCAGCAGGAAGATTACCCCTAGCCAGTTGGCAAACCTGAGCATTCTATTGTGCTAGATGCACCCACTGCATTGAAACCCATACATGTTTGACAACAATGCATCTCAATCATTCTCCTTTGCTTATAGACAAATGTAATACAATTTTTATTATTGAAATAACACATGGAATGACAAAACACAGTTGTAAATGGTCCACTAGGCAATTATAGTGCATAGACACTCTGGTCTAATTTCATTATAAATAGTTTCAGATATTTTTGAAAGATAATTTTGTAAACATATCTTTTTTTACAGCTGTATGATCAGATTCCAAATTTTTATATTTAGCATTACCATTTAAAATAGTTAAAGTTTTGTCTATATGATCTTTCTTATTCAAAATTACTATACCTTTACCCTTATCCAGTTTAAGGATTACTAAATTATCTAACAAACTGAGACTTTTGTTGCCAAAAATTCTTCTGAGATAAGTTTTGTATGCTTTCTTAAGGTCACAACTATGAAATCCTGAAAGTGCTAACCTGAAACTTCTATCAAATAGCTCATTAGTGAGTTCAATGTTCAGGCTCCATGAAAACATGATGATTTGTTTCCAATATTGGACATTGGCATTCATAAAGTAACAGGAAATCTCTCTGTTACAACACAACCAAAAGAAATTGTTGTGTGCATTTAGAGCTGTGCAGTCAAAACTGTCAAAATAAAAAACAAATAATATTCACCTGAAAAGAGCTTGTTTGCTTCGCCAGGAAACCTTCTTTAATACACACCTATAGGTAAAAAAAGAAGACATTAATTTAAACTGCTATAAAAGTCTGCTAATAATTGTAAGCATTAATGCTATTTCTATTTATAAACTAATAGTAATAGTTACCACATCTGTATCATGTCAACTGGAATTTTGATTGTTGTATATGGCACCTTTTAATGTTTGGAAATATTCTTGCTTCAAAAAACAAGATAGTACATTGTGTTCCTATTGACTTAAAGTTATAAAGAATGAGAGACAAAGAATGTGCATATTATTATAATCATCCAACATTTCCAACATTCAGAGACTGAAGGCTGCAGTTGACTGGAAGCCTATACAGAAAACTTTACCATGGTCATAAAACACTAACACTATTTGTCTAAATGACACTTCCTGTAATGATTAAACAGTACGTATGCAGTTAAAAAAAACCTTCTGCTTCAGTACACAAACTATTTGAAGGAAAAATTAATTTGATTATGTGATGTTTATATATATAATCGTGCTTACCAGCTGCAATCGATAGTAAGTGCCACCACTTTCTAAATAAATATGTTGTTTGGCTGTATATGAATAAATTAATATTGTAATATCTACATATATATATAAAGCACAAAAAAGAATCTGTGTGTCTGTCTGTTTGTCCATTATCTAACTACTCCTACGTTGTCAGGCCAATTGTAACCAAACTTTGTGAGATGATAGTTTGGAACAAGGGGCATGTTAATAGGTGGTTCACAGCTCCCTCCACTTCCATTATTACTGTTATTGAACATTTATTATCTTTGATGTAAGGTAACTTTAACTACATTTGTAGATGGTGCCACATCTTTACACTGAAAAAAAAAGTTTCATTTTCTATAACACAACATACACATAGTGTTGGGGAAGGGCACACAAATGTCTTGTATAGGCAATGAAAAATAATGGCCACCACTATTGCAATAATACATAAACTAAGCTGAAGTTTCTACTCCAACAGCCATCATAAGGCTGATATGAAAAGCTGTTTTTTGAGTTATACCAACTTCCTACTTTGAACCATGACCTTTCAAATTTAGCCTATAAGATACTTCTGTGTCCGATGACCATCTGTTAATTAACCATGTGAAACACTGTAGAAGGACATAAAGAGGTGAGTGTTGAAAGTAGGTAATAGAAAGCACCCCTAATACCACTACTTTGGCTGCTATCTCTTCCTACAAAGTCACCCTGACCATCATACAGTGTATACTGTGTTTTAAGTATATACATGTTGAGTTCTTAAAATTTATATAAAACTTTTGGTGAGGTAATAATGAATACTGTAATAATATGTTATGTTATAAACAAATTGCATAAAAGTTAGGATTCTTGTGTTATTTATCATAATATCCACCCATTAACTGAAGTTCATAACCTACACAAAGGATAGGTACCTCTGCTTGTTATAAATATTACTGATAAGAATGATGAAGTTCAAATAACAAATTGTTTGTTAACCTTTGTACAAGAAAATATAGACTGTTTCGATACTCCATGTTACAGTTTTAAATACCAAAAACTGGTAAGGTAATGAAACTAAAAGGACTAATAACAGTGATGAAAAATCAAATCAGCATGCAGATGTGTCTTTTTTTCTACATTTCCCTTAATTAATTATTCCTTTATGGATTTCAAATGAGAAGCTTAACATTAAATGTTTTGTACTGATCATAAAATAGCATTCTGAACAGTCTTGTCTGCCAACATGTTCAACCCAACTGATGAGTTTGTTTGTTTGTTCAATTTATTGCAAAGCTACTTGAGGGTTATCTGTGCTAGCCATCCCAATTCTGAAGTGAAAGAAACTAGAGGGAAGGCAGCTAGTTAATACCATCCACTGCCAATTCTTGGGCTACTCTTTTACTAACAATAGTAGGATTGAACATCACATTATAACACCCTTATGACTGAAAAACAAGCATGTTTGGCAATGAGTTTCATTCCCGCAACTCTTACATTGCAAGTCGAGTGTCCCAGACATCAGGCCATGCAGATTACCATTTCTAGTGTTGAGAACTAAAAGTCTCCTGGACATTATGCAACAGGCAATAAATATATTTAAAATGCTATTTTTACTCACTTCTAATCAGAAGTCCGTAGTGAACTAAGAGATTTTTATCACTGTATTAGGTTTTGATACTTTCTTGAATGTGCTGTATTATGAGTTCAGGGATTTTGTATTGATTGTTTAGTGTTAACAAAGAAGATATTTATACACGTACAATACAAAAAGGCATATTTATGAAGTCCCATGACTTACATTTCTGCAATGTAATTTGTTGTTACACACTAAAGGAAGTGCTTGGGTATGCTATGTGTGCAAGCATGTAAAAACATAGTGGAGATTTAACTGTTTAAAAAATATTCAAACAGTTACTTTTACGACTTAGTCCATTGATGAGGTACATATATCATTAGACAAAGACTAACTTTAAAGTTAGTCTAAAGAGTCTGCTTTTAGTTAGTCTGCTTTTTCGTATTTAGGCCTACTTCCAATAAATGTCTGCTTTTTGTCAAAGTCCACACAGGCAGGTTCAATTGCTTTAGAACACCCTTGAACGAGACAAATTATTCTCCTAAAATGTCATATCAACCACCAGGCTATTCACTTCTACGACGGTTAACTTTACGTTTTCTAACCTTTTCTCTGACCAAAACTCTCTTTTACTCGGCTTTACTTTTGGCTCTCTTTCCGCTCTCTGGTCTCTCATCTGGTTGCCGCTGTTTGATATCTCTCATTGAGGGATTCTAGAAATCTCTATATCCTCTACATCAATAATTTACAAACACAACTTCCAATAATCATCTGCTTTTAACTCTCTTATTATGAAAAAAAACTAAACAATCATGAAATATTAACCCATAAGATAATTTAATTAATACTACCTACACTAAACAGTCTTTATATATGACAGTAGGTCTCATTTGAGTAACCCAATGTCAATGAAATCCATGGAAGACTTATTTAAGTGGTATAGTGTGAAATCCTATTTGTACTTGCATCTTGTGAAGGAACTGACTTAAATGTGAGACTGGATGCTATGTTTTTAAGGTGTCATACCTTATTGCCACACAGTTCGTAAAAACATAGCACTCACAGTACAGTGGTGTTAGCAGCACATTAACCTGATAGTTCGAAGTTTACTGTGCATTTTTCTCAAATCTTTGGATACTTAATTTATCATTATAGCTGTACCTTGCAACTATCACCAGTTCCTTGGCAAAACTTTTGCAAAATGACATATGCTTCGTGTGATATTGGAGAAAATACTTGTATTTGTCACATGCCAAATATATCTCATATAGCTTTTGACAGGATGATCTTTCGATCAGCCACGTGCTTTGGAAGAAGTCTGTGAACGTAGCTAGTGCCACTTTTGTCGACCTACCTTATCTTGTTTACAGTTCCACTGTAAATTCTTACTTTAGCAGCATGCGTTACTTCTATATAGTGAAATGCCGTTCAACTTCCTTCACGATTTCTATACAATGGTAATCAGACATGGAGTAGCCTTCCCATTGCGTTATCAATAGGGTTCAACTACAGTTGTACCTTTCTTCTAAACGCTAAAATTTCGTACTTATATATTTTACAGTTGCGAAATAGGAGAACATCGTGTCAAAATGTTAATTGTAGGTTCCATCTGCACTTGAAATTGGTTACACTTTAACTGCATTGCAAGAAGGTCGGAAATTTATACTTTTGTAGCCACAGGACAAAGAGATTACTAGAGGAAAGGCAAGTAAATATGCAAAATGCAACCACAGAAGGTGAACAACCCTCTTTACAGATCATGGTTAATACTGGAATATTATTTTGTTGGGCTCAGCAACAGTGACGCCTACAATACTTTATGAATATCTGGTAAAGTTATGTCACCATTTGTCTGAAGTAACATTGATTATTGCACTAACTAATAAATAACAACTTGTAGTTCCTGAAACAAACTGAACTCCTGTAACACGAAGTCTTCAGGTTATTAATCAAAAACATAAGGGAAGTTACTTCAAAACGATTACGATTCTAGCTAACCCGACTTCAGTCTCATTTTGGACATTTAACTTAACATTTTCATAACGATAAAAAGAATCTCCCTTACTTGTTCAACTTTAAGCCTTTAACAAGGACACTATCCTAACTCAAAAACCTTTATATGAACTATGCTTTATCTTATTTACACATTACCCAATCACTAAATTCCTTTGATTTCTGACTACCTCTCACTGTTTCGGCCAGCTTAGGTATACAGATCAAACTTCCCAAAATAAGTTGCACACTTAACTCAATGCTTTACTTACGTAAACCAGTTCCCTACTAAAGAAGTTACAGAAACTATTAACGAATTGAAAAAGAAAAACATAAACAGCCAAAATACGTTTAATAAACAACTCAAAAAACACCCCAAAAAAATAAACAAAGGAAACCTAATAACTTGCACTATCCCATGTATTGAAAACAAGTCGAATGCCCATCATATGACGGAAAATAATGATTAATTTCTCTTAAAATTATACCTAAATAAATGTGTTATGAACATGTTTTCTAAAAATTAAATATAATCTAGTAACAATATATGTATGTATGGAGAGTAACTATCCTATTTCTCGTATTTCAAGAAAACAAATTTTTTATATATAGTTGGTATTCTTTAAGTATTGCTTGATTAGTATTTTGATTTCTGTATATTTTGAAGTTACGTTCTTCTTGATAAATCCTGATTCTCCTACTTGGTCAGCTGTATGATCCTGCAAATTATTAATTGTGAAGGTAAAGGCAGTGAACTTTATTACGAATTTCGGGATCTTCTCTTTGGACTGTCTTCCTGGTTTTGTTTCTGTTAGCCTGCTGAGCTGAAGAAGAGCCCTTTAATTTGGGCATTTTCATAATGTGCTGCGGATAAAACATGCGTGTTATTATAGAGTTGTTGCCGAGGGTTCCGACTGGACAAAATCTGGTGATGTTGCGTTAATGTGTCCCCTTGACAACCAAGTGAACGTAATTGGGAATTTCAGTCAGTGATCATGATTTTTGTGTACCAGCAACACCGAGCGTGAGGAGCGTTTATTGCTCATTAGGTTCTTTATTAACCTATCCTCAAATCTAATTATATACCTAAAGTAGGCATCAGTCGTTATATATTTGGCCGAGATATCGGCGTGACAAACAGACAGTTTATTGTCTTTATATAGAAGATATTAGTATACCCACTGGTGTCCGCAGGGGGGGGGGGGACAATGGGGGTGCCACCTTGGAAAATAAATAACATAATTCTTTCTTTATTCAATCAGTATATGTATGTGAACTTACATGTTTTTTTTTATTCCCTTCATAATTTCACACTACTTATCACACTTCATTTTCAATTCTAACAAAAGTCGCCAGGATTGTCAACAGATTTACTTAAAATCTTTATATACTCTGTAGCTAAATGCTGAACAACTTCGCTACCATGGCGACTTCTTCGATGTTGGAAATGGCAATTCTCACTTGAACCCTCAAAGAGCTTGCCTATTCTCTTGACTGTCAACCTTTGATTTTGACTTTGCTCCCCCCCCCCCCTCCACGGAAAAATTTCTGCGGACGCCCATGCTGCATACCTCTGTCAGATGTTTGGGAAAGACTAGCACATAAATATAATCTTAACATAACAACTAGATTCGTTTTCGCTCCTGGTATGAAAATTCAACACACGTTAAGAAAATTATATAACGAACCCACCTTACCAGGAAACATTTACAAACAAAGTGCAACAACTGCACAACCTTCTACATAAAGTGAAATAGGACGTAACTTGAACACCAGATTAAAATAACACCAAAAAACACATTCCCAATACAATGAACAAAAACAAACAGCTTTTCTGAACAGAACGTTACCATACTAAAACATTAACCTGTCGTTAACAGAAGAGAATCAGAGATGCTTTATTAATAAAATCAAACAATCCCACAATTAACAAATACCCAGGAACATCTATGTCCTTGATCGTTATTTCCTATACATTCCTAATATTTTGCAAATATTTCGCACAACATTTCAACATTTTCATATTTATCCACATTTTGTTTTTGTTCAGCCATAAATAAATAAATAATCTGTCAATTCATATGGATTGATATGAACATGCATAAGCAACCACTATCAATTTTACAATTTAATTGTATTGTTAGATTGTTGAAAGTTGATTTAAATATCAAAACCTTCTTTACGTTAAAACTTATGTACTTGAGAATGATCGCATCAGTGATCGAAACGTCATACCTGTTTTAAAATTATTCATCATTATAGAAAGAGATGTAACTTGTAATAAAATAATGTTGAACAAACATTAACTCCCTTACAATGGGACAGGATGGCTAAGCATAACGTTAAAACAACTAATAGGCTTAGTGAAATAAATCTTTCCCGTATTATAAATGCCTCCAAAACTTTTTGAGGCCAGTTGTAAAAGATTTGGAAGTTTTAATGTTTTTACTTAATGAAACCCCTGTACATCGTTTTCCCGTATTAGAAATCTTAGACTAAATTTAAAAGGAAGTCAATAATAGATGTAAAAACACAAAAAGAAGCAACAAAATAGTTTTAAGGCAAGATTTTATTTATTGGATTAATTTTAACAATTCTTTCATAGTAGTAGTGAATACATATTTTAACAGTTTATACATGAACACAAGAAAATAATTATTACGAAATGCACGAAATGAAGTAAAACTGAGTAAGCTAGTAACACATGCGAATCTTATGAACAGTCTTTCAAAATATTCAATATCATTACGTGTGCCAGTAAAAGTCCCTTTCCCAGAGATTTGTTAGTCTTATATATCAGGTTACTTATTCATTTGTAAACAGAAAACAACACGAAAACAAAATGTAAAAATTTCTACATACAGAAACCTCATTATACACAATAATCATGGAATGCATTATCAAATTTTTAGAAAAATAAAAAATAAATGTATTGTTGCGTCAGCGAGTCACATGACCACCGTGACGCAACGTTTCTAGAACTATCATGTACTTTGGCGAATGTTCAAGTTCTTACTAGAAATAGGTTACGCTGGTATATAAAAGAGAGGTAATGTGTGTAGATAGGGGTGAGTAATTGAACTGCAGTCAGAGAGAGACGTATTGTTGTAGTTAACGTTCGTTCGTTATTATAGTTTGTTATAACGCGATTGTTGAAGTTGAGTGTATCGATAAAGT
>NW_013667026.1:146522-149849 GCF_000517525.1 Limulus polyphemus
AGACGTAACAGTATGGTATTTGATGTATCGCTTTATCAAATTAGTGAATAACTAGACTTCATTAAAATGATTTTAAGGTTCATACTTTTATAAAGAAAATATATCACTGCTTCACGGCAATAATGGTTTTATTCTATACGCACTAGAAAGTTTCATTTGCTCGTAAAGACCAGTTCATAAACTGATAAACATAACTTCGGATATGATCTAAGCACTTAAAGTTAAACATCGGCATTTTGTAATAAACTACCATCTAAAAAAAGGCATCATTGTGCCATTATAATGTTTTCTTAATACAGGAAAATCATTTATATGTGGCTTGAATAAAAACTTCTGTCAACAGTTGAACTAGCCAAGTTTTAGTAAACTATTATCTATACAAACAAGTACTTGAACATTTACATTGTGCCAATGATTCGCTTGTGACGACGCCTACAGTAAAGAATTCTTCAATACCTATGTTTCCACAGGGAGTTGATCTTTCCTTTGCGTATACATACTGTTACACCTTTATAAAATCCTAAACTGTAGACGCAAATTACGGAGTACGTAACATTTTTCCACAACTTCAGTTCATTATTATTTACACATACACTTAGGTTCTAGCACAAAATCCGAAATAGTTTACCTGTGCTGTATTTTTAGCTACGCTGTACTATATCCTACAAATATCTGCATTGTCTGTACTGAATAATACATGTTTATTTTTAGCTACTGCAAATTGTTTCCAAGCATATAGAACTTAACCTTATCACAAATACCATAATAAGAAAACAAACACAAAAACAGAGAGAAATTCAAATTCAGGCTCATTACGTCCATTCGAACTTCAAAAGTACAATACTTCAATTATAACAATAAGTTCATACCTTCTCCAACGGTCATGTGTATTGATATTTATCTGGCCCACAAATTCAAATTCAGGCTCATCACGTCCATTCAAACTTCAAAAGTACAATACTTCAATTATAACAATAAGTTCATATGTTCTCCAACGGTCATGTGTATTGATATTTATCTGGCCCACAAATTCAAATTCAGGCTCATTGCGTCCATTCGAACTTCAAAAGTACAATACTTCAATTATAACAACAAGTTCATACCTTCTCCAACGGTCATGTGTATTGATATTTATCTGGCCCACAAATTCAAATTCAGGCTCATTGCGTCCATTCGAACTTCAAAAGTACAATACTTCAATTATAACAACAAGTTCATACCTTCTCCAACGGTCATGTGTATTGATATTTATCTGGCCCACAAAACTTAGCAAAATTGTAAGAGAACAGCTGACGGACGATTTATGATTTTCACATTATGCCCGATAACATTTACTAATCTAAAATTACAATATTTTGAGAAAAGAGAAATGTAATTCTAATAGCAAATTTGTTAATACTATCTAAATCAATTCTCTATTTCTGGAATCTTTAAACGTTTTAACGTTTATTTAGTCTCTGGTACTTTACTGATGTGATTTGTACCTTAGACTATGTCCTTGTATAGTTTTGAATTATAATTATTTTTCTAAATTTTGTAACTTACCATTGATTCTGATTCGAATAATTAAGCAAAGTTATTGATCTTTCACAAAAATCATACCCCGAATAATGATAGTTATGCTGCTAGTATAGTATGACTTTAAATAAATGCAAATTATTGGCCAGTCAGAAATGCATATATTAAATTCACCACTTTTAGAGACAATTCATTCATACGCAAATATATATATGCGCCCACATATACATAGGAAATGGGTAGTGACACTGACGATTGTTCTCAGTGATAATGTTGATGACCGAAAGGTACAAATGTTTTCTTTACGATGCAACTTCTATGTAACAACGTGAAGATCTGTCCAACTTTTAGATAACAATAACCTGAGGTTTGGCAATAGACATTTTTATATAGTAAAGATAATTTTCCTAAATATAAAAGTACACTATTGGTCATTTCAGGTAACTTTAATAGAAGCTAAATAAAAACCCACAAAAACTCCAATATGTCAAACATAGCATCTAATGGAGACTTAATTCACAAAACATTAGTACAATACACTCTAAATAATGTCAGTGAATAAGTATTAAAAATTATTACACACTCGAAACGTTTCCTTATACATTTACCGTTATCCTTGAATACAGGATAAAACCATTCTGAGATCATCCGGTTCAGACTTTCCACGAAACAGAGAAAAAGGGGGATAAAAAAGGAGAAGGAAATTCAAGTGCAGAAAAGACACAACGTAGAAAAATAAACCAGCAAATACTTACAACAGAGAAAAAACTCAACGTTTTTGTTAATTTTCACAAAGGGACCCGCCCACTTTTATTGGTAATAACTTTTTACTTAAGTAAAAAATATTTGCGTATGTTCGTATATACACACACGCACGTATATTATGCTTAAAGATTGTGTGTATTATAAGTTAGGTCTACGGTGATCGAAATCGGTTTACCGTTACAGTTTAGATGTCTTAAGACGATTTTGGTTAAGTATAACAAAAATATTTTAAATTTTACAAGAAAAATTACGAATGGATGTATACGTGACCTAGCTAGCTATATTAACATAGCAAGTTTAATGCTACAAAACACAATGAAACAAGAAAGTCAAAACTACAAAAACCGAATTACATTGGCAAAATAAAACGCCACTTAAAAACTAGTGTGTGTGAACATTTAGGAGTATCTAAAAGAACCGACCGTCCACCCAGCCACCCATACATTCGTTCACACTCTAAAATCACGGGTCACAATATTTCATTTAACGATTTCTCTATTATATATATAATCATTGTTTTATCCGTCCGTTTACAACTTGTCTTAATAACTAAATAAACTAGTGATTATATGATAATATAATTTTATTTAATAATCATCTCCATAACACGATTTTCAGATTTCGCTGAACATGGAATGAGTGTATTCCGAAACGTTCGAACCTTGTAAATAAAATGTTTTGTGTTTTATCAACCGTCTTCATCTTCATTATTAGACTCAGGTTTCCCCATCATGAATCCATTCCGAGTTACTTAAATTTAAAAAAATATATATCCCTACTTTGACTCAGACTAACATAATTAAGACTTTTATATTACTATAACTAGCTAGGTTACGTACATATCGATTCATACTTGTTTTAATATAAACTTGTTTGTTTCTTTTTATTAGCTATATTTTTGTACGCCAACAATAAATACCGTATTTTTCGGTGTATAAGACGCACTTTTTTACCCCAAAATGCTTGCGTCCTATACACCGAAGGTAAGAATAATATATATGTATACATACGATATACACAAGCCATGTGTAAATATATTTAAAT
>NW_013667026.1:149859-158145 GCF_000517525.1 Limulus polyphemus
TCTTTTAAAAATATAACTATTTATAATGCTCCCTAAATAATATTTTGTAGGTTTTGAACCAAACTAAATAACAGTAAACCTTTTTTTTTTTTGATTTACGGTATTTTCTTTTTTTGATGTTTTTTTAAAGTATCATTTTGAATTTTTGTTCAATAAAAATCTTTCAAATGCGACTGTAGCTTTTTTTTCCCCAAAAAACTGTCTTCAAAATAAGGGTGCGTCTTATATTCCGAAAAATACGGTACCAAGCGTGAGGGCGAGCGTATACCCGATTCGATTTTATTGCTCATCAGGATTTTTACCAACCTACCCTCAAATGTATTTATATGTCCAAAATAGCGCATCATCTGTTTTATATATATATATCAATACAAGAAAGGAATCATTGGAAACCCAGACAGAAAAGTTCTGTGAAAGAATTAGAGCTATAAGGTTCGTCATTTTTCTGTACACTTGTCTGGAAAAGACACTTACATACTTACTTATATGAAACTTCGTTGAAATAGTGAAATTTTGATTCACTCCATAAATACGTATAGACAGATTTAGGCGGCTTTATAAGTGCAATAAGTTTTAATTTTGCTAAGCCAATACTGCGAAATAGTCATCGTTAATATCCAAACATTTTAAAGGTTGTTTTAAACGAGCGATTTTTATGGCCGTCATTTTGTTTCATCACGATTCCTACTATTATGTAGTAACTACTAGTCACATATGACCTATACAGTACGAACTTTTCATAATTTACCTAGTGACATATAGTTACTTGAATTTCTATATATTTAATATTTATTTCAGTGCATAAACTCACGCATATAGTCTTCATTCTTCATGTTGCATGGAATTATATCCCAAACTGATGAATGTTCTGTATAACAGGCACAAAAACTGACTGGGATAGGCGAGTAGCAGGATTTTGATGATAGTATATCTGTGATATAAAGCATCTCATACAGATAGATAGTACGTACACGGTTTAGACAAACATATTACAAACGCAGGTATAGTCTGTAACACAGACGAAGATTTGTCGATAGTCTTATAAAGGTTTATCTGCCAAATCAAACAAACAAGCAAAAAAATACACAGTATGCATACGGTGATTAATATACAGAATTTTTATGAACAGTAAGTTTACGAACACGTATATACAAAAACAATCTATATACTGGTATTTGCAGAAAGCATACACTATAAGCGTAGGAAGCAATAGAATATTAGTTGAGTTACAACCATAAGTACGTACGTATGGTGGAGGGCGGGTGTTTTTTTTTGGTGATTTAACATTTTCCAAAGTGTTAAAATAATTTTCAACCATTCAAAGTGAGTAAGAATAACGTACTCCCCGATTTTTATTTAAGTGTATAAAGGATTATATTTTCTATACCTTAAAATAAGGCAAACTTATTAGCTTATAGCTCGACTAAAATACGACTCTTTATGCGTATCTATATATGGCTTTATTACAGCTTTCACTATAGATTAAAGTTTCTACGCTTATGGTATACACACGTACACAAAATAACAGCCTATGCACGTACTGATGTAGAAGCTATGGTACAGTATTACGTATTTCTTGAAGCGCTTCTGTTATTCAGCTTTTTAATAGATTTTTTTTCAAACTCGCACAATGGTGTGTTAAAACTCTTCTGTAGTCTCTGTACATTAGAAATTAACTTTGAATTGTTAGTTGCATCAACAGTTAGTAACTTCATGTACACAAGCAAACACAACGCAATTCACTGACAGTCAAAAAATACGATAAATAGCAGAATAAAAAATATAGGCGACAAATACAGACTAATGACTAGAGGGTCATTCAGTGGCGCGCTTCCCTCCGCCACGTAGCGTTAATCGAATTCGACTCACAAAAAATGTGTTCGTATGTCCGTCGTTATTAACGGACACGAACCATTTTTGGTAGAACAATGAGGTATAATATTCGATATATGTTTGTTTGTTTGTAATTAAGCACAAAGCTACACAATGGGCTATCTGTGTGCTCTGCCCGGGCGGGGGGGGGGGGCTTCGATATATCTCCACCAAGTTTCATTGAAAAATAATCATTTTTGACTAAGTTATAGAGCAAAAATTGTGTGAAAAATTGGTCCCCACCTTAACAGATAGGGATTTTTTTAATTTTAATAACATTGCTGTGACCTTGACCCTCCAAAAACTAATCACTTATAAGTTGGATTACAGTCCAAATGTATACCAGCTTTCGTCCAAACCCATTCAGCCATTTTCGAGAAATCTTGCTGACAAACACACACACATACACATGGGTGTATGCAAAACATTAACAGAAAAATAATTGTGATATAAGATTATCAGTATCAGATAACTCACCAATATGATTAATAATTATTAATTGGTACAAAATCTACAAAATGGTATTTTCTACTTAACACAATACACTGTATCTGAGGTACCTGATGATACCTTCACTGGCAAAATCATGGTCATAATAAATGAAATGTTTGTGAAATGTACGATTGTCTGTGTTTTCTTCAAACCTGTAATTATGGAGTTTCACCAAATACTGAGAATTTGAAGTTTTAATTATATCATCCAAATTGTCCACCATCCCCAAAAAAACTTTGTTATCACAAAAATATCTAACCCCCACATTTATCAATAAGTAAATGTTTTTCCAACTTTGCTTCAACAGAATAAGAATCACAGCAAATTTGAATATCAACAAACTCTTTTACTTTCCTCATGTCCCTGTCATTAAGATATTTCTCTCTCTCTATCTCTCCAGATTTTTTCATCTACATAATAAATATTCCTCCACACTTGATTATAACAGGATATATTTCCTTGTTTTTTTTTTATCTGTTACCAGTGTTAAACCAATACAGTTGGCTACCACTAGAATAGTCAACCATTTATACTTGGCTATTAGTAAAAGTACCTATATATTTAAATACAAACCACTTTACTATATCCAGAATATTTATCTTTGTACACTGGACTATCATCCTCATAGTCTCTATCTGAATACTGTAAAACATTTTTATAAATCATTAGCTTAAATGTGATTGTATTCTAAAAAAAGAAAGCTTTTTCTTTTGATACTTTCATCTGAATGATTTTTAAAATCACTGACTTAATACAAACAATAAATGTTGTTTAAATTTTTTTTTTAATAAAAATTCAAAATATTCCTACATTTATCTTAGGTATTTGCATTATTGTACATTTGGTATTTGCATGTCTGAAAGACTTGCATATATATTATATACACAACATAAACAAAACTGTACACTATCAAAAACTTTTTATGGCTGTATCAGAGCTGAAGATGTGTTGTTCTATGAACAGACATAACATTAAACACTTCAACTGCAGTATGAACATGAAAAAGTGCCTGCTTACATTATTAAAATGTTCCCATTCACTTTTTATGAACTTCTCCTCAACAAAACATGTAACTTGAGTATCATTTAAACATGCTGGTTTGAGAACAAAATATGATGAAATATATATAACTGGGTTGAAAAATTTAAGATAAACATAAAAACTGGACTAAAGTCAGACCCATAGTACTATCATTAAAACTAAAAAGTCAATCCACTTAAACAATTGGTCTTGATCAGAAGTGTAAAAAATGGAGTTAAATAGCTAAGAAAAGTTCACATTAGCTGTGTTAAATGTATGTTTATAGAAAATAACTAACTTATACAGATGGCACTGAAACCGCTATTCTATAGTATTCATATGGCTGTTCACAGGTTTTCATACTATAGATTATGCTCTTTATGCATTATATAAGCCTACTTGTTTTATTATCAATAATGGTGGGTAGATACAGACTGATTTATCACACTATCAAACCATTATGATATAAAATATTTATGGCAGCTTTATAATATATATTGAATGATACCACTACTGTCACAATTATGCTGCTGTACAGCCCTGTAGTTGTGTCTTCTACTGTGCAAGATTTCACAAATTTGGTAAGAGAAAATTAGAAGTAGGTACATAAGATAATACTGGCACTATGAGAAAGATTACACAACTGTGCAAAATGTTACATGTGAGGTGTAGTATTTGAATAGGTAATTGTATAAGATGAATATTAAGCAAATGAATTATTTTATTATTATTTGGTAATGAATTGTTAATTAATTCTACTTTTTTGTTTATAAAAAGTGACCACTTTTTACAGGAAGAAGTTCTACATAAATACCCTTATACTGAAAATTAACTTACAGAAATAACAAAACATCTCAAAACTCCATCCATATAATATACACTCCATTTCCATATGAAGTCTAGTCTTGTTCTTTTGATTTGCAATTGTCCAGAGTTACTGATGAAGGGTAGAATTCCCCAAAATCAGTATAACTTAGTGACAAGTACTAAATGACATGTCTGCTTAATAATTCACAAGAATAAATCAATTGCATCAATGATATATATTCTTAAAATCCTATATATATATTATGGTGACTACAAACACCATTGTCTTACTTTGAGCAAGTGTGAATGAGCTACTGAAATATGCAATGTTATAAATTATAATTTGAAACAGTTACAATCCTACCATTACCACACACTATTTAAAAACCACTCAGCTGAATTATAGTGCCTGCAGTAAACATACTGTAAAATTATACACACGCACACACAAATACAGATACATACACACATTTTATTTAAAGAATAAGCAAGTTGCCTACAGAGGATCAAATTCATCTAACAATGATTGTAAGCCAATACTAAACAAATTAGAAAATCAGGTAAATAAACAAAATACAATGAGAAATTACTGCACAATAATCAGAATTACTAATTCAAATACTGATTAAAGACACTGGTCCAAAAAATTACCTACATGAAAAAATTTCAAATTCATAAGTATTATATCTCCTGCATAGGTATATAAATATTCATTATTCTGGAACACAAGTAATAGTAAACAGTAACTGATTCTCAAAACATACCAACAGAAAAAAAACAAAAAAAACAATAACTAAACAGATTTATTTATGATAGTAAGTTGTCATTATCAAAGGTCATCTATGTTGGCTAAATGACATGCTAAAACTCTATACATGGGTAATGCACATGTTGATGGAGAGTTAGTAAACTTATACATGAATGAACATTATATATTTTTCAGCAACATACCATCTCTCATTAGATGAAGCTTCTTGTGAACAAAATCACTAGCTAATAAATTTACTTGATTCCTGCACTTAAAAATAATTGCATAGGATGACTCATGAATTTTTTAACACCTCTTCATATTCCTACAGCATTCCTGTTACACCAACAAAACATCATGTTACAATAATTAGAACTTTCAATATTCGTTAAAAAACTGTAACAAAAATAACTTCAAATATGTCTAACACTTAGCTTCTCTTTTTGCATCTGTCTTTGAAGTGAGAACTGGAACTCTTGATTTAAATCATAAAGTTTATCATCTATAAAGCAGGTTCAAATGAAAAAAACTGCTTAATCCAGACATTAATACTTCTCTCCACAGAATTTCTAATGATGTTACATCATACAGAGCTTTCACATGTTACTATCAGAGAAGTCCATTTCCATTAATTCAAAAAAGTTAAAATCGGAAAGTTAACATTTTACTAAACTGAAAATGTATTTCAAATAATACTTACCTCCACTGACACTATAGCTATTTCTTAATCTCCAGGGTTTCCACTCTTTGCTCATCTAAGCATTGAAAATGCTTACTCCAGTCTTTGATACCCCACTCAAATGCCCTTGGCAAATTCTAATTTGCAAAATTTTCCACCAACTTCAATGCACCCTCTATCTAGATACTGTATTTAAGCACTTCATTCAGATAATGTAATCACTTTTTTGAGGCATAAGCTGGCTTTTAGTAGGGATGTATGGCAGGAGAGTGTCAGTGGAGGTAAGTATTATTGAAAATACATTTTCAGTTTAGGAAAATGTTAACTTCCAAAACATACTTACCTTTGCTGACACTATAACTAGAATCCCACATTGAGAAGGTGGAGGGGTCAGTGCAGGCAGAAAGTGTCTGTATAAAACAAAAGTGTACCAAGATAAAGATGGTATAAGAGTGAGGGAACTAAACTACGTCCAGAACAGGTATGCTCTTCACCAGGAACTCAGTTCCTATATCAAAGGTGGAATAGAATATAAGTATTTGTCAGTATAGGCCAGCTCCAACCAGATAGCCAAGGTTCCATAACTCAGGGTTGGAATTAAGGGGTCGTAGTACCTATATCCCACGTTGGTGGCCAGGGCTATTGGACTGCAATGTTATATATACTTTTGATTGGATCCCAACTTGTAGCCACAGAGTGATGCGTTTCGCACCACTAGAGTCACAATGAGAAAGTAAGCACAACCACAGTGGACAAACTTTCTCCTCTACCTGAAGAGGTCCAAAAGGCTCAGAATGACGAGATTGTGTATGCCTTACTCAACCAAAGGAACAATATACGAAACTGACATCGATCAAAGAAAAGGGTCGTGCACCCCCACCCCATCCTAAGTTCTCCCCAGCTGGTCCATGTCATTTGCAAAAGCTGCCTCAGAACTCCCCGGTGAGACACCAACTTTAACATCCCAAAATGTATGGAAATCTTCTGTCATTATCTTGATAATTATCTATATGACATCCAATTTCATAAAAAAAGTATTTATTAAAAAATCAATAATACTATACATTTTTAAGAAACTGTTAAACAAAACTTGGTGCCCAAATTACAAGTTTTCTCAGCCTAGATGTTATGAACTCTCTCTGTCTACACAAAGAGAATTACTAATACACATATTAAAACTACTAAGAAAATTGATTTTATTTTTGTAATATTTATAAGCTTAAATTCTCCAACTACTTTTCTCTATATTTGGTAGCTATGCCCTCAGTAACATATAACTGTTTATCTCAGAAAAAAATCTGTTTTGGGCCTATGCCTTTATTATTCACTGTGAACAAGTATTCAATTATTTAATATCATAGCTTTCTTTGTAAGCTTTGAAAATTTTCTTACCACACATGCAGAGTCTGAAAAACAAACCTTTAATTTAGTTTAATTTTAACTTTTTGATAATATTGCCCTTCCAGTCAATATATAAATATATATATGTGTGTGTGTGTGTGTGTGTGTGTGTGTGTGTGTGTGTGTGTGTGTGTGTGTGTCTGTGTACTTAAACTTTAAGTTCAGTTTTTGACTAACTAATATTTAAAAAGTCATGTAAGGTTGAACTAGTTGCTTAAAAATTATAGAAATATTATTAACTAAATGATAACCAAGAAAAGCTTTACAGCTTAAACATAAAACAATTCTTACAACAATTATTGTTTAACAAACTCAGCTAATGTATTAGATCTGACATTTTACTATTCTATTATAATTTGTATTAATTAAATAAGATGACTACTGATATCAAATGGGCGTGTGAGCAGTTCTGCCTTCTAGCAGATGGCACAAGCCAAAGCATGGTTACTAGGCTTGTGGCATGAAGTATATAGTACTGTTACGTCTCTCTGGTCGTTCATTTGTTAATTTTCCGTAGAAATTCTTTCCGAGAAACTTCAGTGATACAAGTCCTTTCTTAAATAAAACTAGTTTATTCTTTCTCAACTCAACTTTGCAATACACTTAATTTCCACAGTCAATTTAACTTAAACACATAATTCATAACGATTCACGCACTTTACTTATGGTCACTACCGCACTTGACTCAATTGTCCATCTCTGTCTTTCTGCAAATCTATGCCATCACTTAATTTGCCGGCTCGTATACTAAAATAGAGGATGCATAGAAAAGACTAGAGTTGTTGGGAACAGTCATGATCCTTCTAGAAACCCATGATGTGTTACCAGCGTCATGTGACTACCGCTGTCGTAACACTGCCCCTTCCTAAGAATTGTTCATCCCGAACAATAGCCACTTACATTAAACCAATAGATAATTAACAATAACTTAATTAAATGTATAGAATTTACAAACGCAAAATTAAAATACAACAAAGTCTCTTAATTTTACAGGAGGTACCTTCTTCCGTACTGGTCTCTGTCTCGTTGGCTTCTGCTTCATGTGGGGTTCATCTGCTCCATCAGGTAATGTCTTATTGTCAGTAACAGTCACATCAGTGGTAGTAACTTCATTAAGGGCTTCATTGTTTCACTTCTAAAAACCGAGTAGAGTTTCTTCTTCCTCGACAGTGGCTTTTTCAGGTGACACGTCTTCAGCAGCATCATTTGTTCCATTGTTCACTTCGTTCCAACTGAATTGTCCTGGACCATGATAATGCCAAAGCCT
>NW_013667026.1:159145-163833 GCF_000517525.1 Limulus polyphemus
GCTTGACTCAATTGTCCGTCTCTGTCTCTGGCTGTCTGCAATTCTATGCCGTCACTTTATTCGCAAGCTTATATACTAAAACAGAGGATGCGTAGAAAAGACAAGAGCTGTTGGGAACAGTCATGATCCTTCTAGAAACCCATGACGTGTTACCAGCATCACGTGACTACCGCTGTCATAACAGTACTACCAATAAAAAAAATATGTAAGCCACTGAAAATCAACACATTTAAAGCTTATTTTCATCTAATATTTTTTACACACAACATGAAAATGTCAGAACAACAGTATTGTGTTCCAAAGTATTCTCAGAATAGTTTGAACAAGTTTTCAACAGAACCTTTGATAAATAAAGAGTGGATGATCGCAACACACAAAGACAAATGACAGCCCACAGCAACTAGTATTGTATGTTGCAGCCACTTCACAGAATCTGATTACAAAGCTCTTACAAATCATGGTAAGACAATTATCGTTAAATACGGGAATAGTTTGTTCCATATATAGTGATAATATCATGGGCAAACACAAGTGCTGTTTCTGACATTGTAGCTAAAAAATAGGCTTTAGCATGCATGTACATACCACTGTCAATATTTCAATGCCAAAACATCACTTTACTTTCATGTAGTATGAAAGTATTGTAAATTATAATGGGATCGAAGGCTATCAAAAGCATGCATAAAAATATTTTCAATAAAAATGTGATAGAATGAAAAATATAAGACAACTGTATTTCAATAAATACTTTCAAAATAAAGCAACTGACACCTTTTACTCTAGTGTCACAAATTTAAAAATGCTATAAACAATTCTATTATTTCATTAGAAATAGTTTTTAATGCTGTTTATTTTAAAATTTCCAAGCATATATATTTGCCTTTATCATATCATTGAAATTAAACTAATAAAACATTTGCAGGATTTCAAAGTTGTTTATCACTTAGCTGACTTCCACTCGCCATATGTTTACTGCACAGTAGACCTTATATTAAAATCCCACACTGTTTTCTCTAGTAGAGACCAAACCAGCTCATCATTTTTTGAAGAAAGAAGACATCCTTTCAATATTTGCATGGTCAAAATTACTGTCTGCAGCAAAGCTTAAGAGATACAAGCAAGTTCTCAAGTCCAAAATAAACAGCCTAATTTATTGGAAGTTACTGCACTGTTTGAAGAAGTAATTAGAAATGAGGAAAACAATAATGATATTGCTGTTATTGAACTGTCAATGTCATCATCATTACAAACCCCAACACCAGAGTAACCTCCAATATGCATTGAAAATTTCATTGAAAAAGATTATGTTATTCATTATTACACAAGCTTTGAGAACTACAAGAAATTTAGTTACATTCTTGCAATTCTTGGGACAGCTGTGTATGAGCTCAACTACAGATGGAGAATACCAACAGCACTGAATGCTGAAAACCAGTTCTTTTTGACACTCATTAAATTAAGGCATAAGACACCAAACAAAGATCTTGCAATCCTCTTTAACATTTCTCACTACTCATTAGCAAACATATTTGTCACATGGATAAATTTCATGTACTACCAGTGGAAAGAAGTTGACATCTGGCTATGTCAGGAGCTTACCTGTTTCAATATCTTTAAAGAATTCAAAAAATGTTACTCAAGGACCATAGTAATCTTTGATGGGACAAAATTCCCCATCAAAAAGCCAAAACAACCATCAGCACAACAAGCCAGTTACTTTAATTACAAGAACACTAACACCCTTAAAGTCATCACTGGTGCTTCTCCAGGGGCTTATAACCTACAATTCTAACTGGTATGAAGGCACTTCTACTGACCATGCTCTGGATGAAAGGAGCAGTCTTATGTATCATTTGGACCCAAATGATGATCTGATGGATGACAAAGGTTTCAATATTCAGGATCTTTTTGGATCATATGACAAACGTATGAACATGCCAACTTTCTTAAATATAGGAGCCAGTTCCGAAGTAATGTCCTTATTAGGGATAGAAAAATTGCCAGCAAACGCATTCATATGAAACGAATAATAGGACTAGCAAAAACCATTAAAATCCTCACATTCCCCATGAGTCCATTAGAAACAAAAATTGGAAGTGAAATTTGTTTTGTTTGCTTTATGCTTTGTAATTGTCAAACACGTACTGTGCTAACCAATATATAGGCTTCTACTGAATGATAAAGTTTATGTAACAGAATAGCAGTCATTATGATTATTAGGCAATTACCATAAGTTTATACAAGATCTTGGCATTGTTAACATGGTTAAGGTTATCTGTTATAATTTTGTCAGTATTTATGTTTATTATGGATTATGTGAGGGTTTTTTTACCAATTTTTACAAATACTATATGTTTATGATCATTTTTAACCTGTTCAGAATCATAAATTGATATTTAAAATAATAAACCTATACCTACTATCATGATAATGGTTCCAACTAACATGATCCCACAAATATTTATGATGCTTATATACTGTGTCAATTGTCTCTTTCATGTATGTTTGGTATGCATTGATTACGCTATTAAAATTTCTAAGTCACATTTATGTTTTATCAATTTTACTGTAGAAAACAATAGCACACATGAGCTTATACTGTAAAGTGTATATATATATACATATTTACCTATTGTAATTAGCCTCTGATGTCTAACCTTCATATATTATAACCATTTCATGATATAACTACTACAACATGTGATGTCTGAGAGACAGTGTTGGATACTTTTGTTACATATTAGAATGAATTAATCGAAATTCAGTATAAGATGACTACAATTGATAAATTTTGTAACAAGAAATAGGGCAGGGCATTAAATGTTGATACTGACTATCTTATTATTAAAAGCAGATAATAAGCATCAAAAACATATTGAGTTGGGCAAATGTTGATAAAGTTTCGTTTTCAATTGCACGCTCACAAGCCCATTGTGTTTTAGGAAGGTTTCTACTCTTACTTGTTAAAACTAAAAGTAAAAATAAAAGTAATGCAGTTTAACACATCAAATCACTCAAACCAGAGCTCTTTGGGCCAGCTAAGATACAACAAACACGGTAGTGGTCAAAATACTACTTGTATAAACCATTTGATACAACAATAATTGTTATTGTGTGTATGCCTTTTAGTTTTATAAGCTGGCAAAGAATGATTACAATTACACTTCTTGTCATAAGACATTAGCATTAGGCATATTTTCCAAGCACTGCATTCTAAATCTCGTCCTGTATGGATTTTCAAGATTTTGAATAGTGGAATACATATAATGATAGTATTTCATTAATACTATTAATAATATTATTGTGGAGCTTCTAATTTCTAGTTTTAGAACTCAGTAGAAGTTAGAACTACTAATAGAAATAGAACAGCCAGAGATCGACCTGAAATGGTATTAACTGGTTCAACTTAAAGAAAACTTACGCCATTTTTTATAGTTTTAGAGGTAGATAACCGTCTATGGAATGATTTTGATGGTTCTCCTTCGCCTTCACTTTCTGACGATTCTTCAGATGGGACATCAGACCCACATTTTTCGGACAAACTTTCTGGTAAACCTACCCCTGTCGCCATTATTCCACACTTACCTCGCCAGAAGGCACCACGTACAGTTATCGTCGTCTGCTGTAAATAAAACATTAGAATCACGTTATATACAGTTCAATGGATTTAGTATGAACATAGGAAGTGTGCTGAGAAATTTCGTTAAATTTATTCGAAAACATCAACTACTTGCAAAAAAAGAAAAAACTTTTAGTTTACCTTCTTGTGGCATAAAATAAACACAATTAGTTGCTGGTACTTTAAAACTAACTTGGACATTTTTTAAATTAATTATATTTGAGATGTTTGAGCAAAATATAGTGTGAAGCGTGTTAGTTATAAAAATTGTAGTACTAGTAGAAGAAATAACTATGAGCGTTTCTGAAATTTCGTACAATAAGTAATATCTAAAGGGGTTATATATATTAGAATATTTTAAGTTTCCTGAGCAATTACATTAGATTATAAATTAAGGTTTTCCTGTGCCACAGTTATTAGAAATTGCCTAATATATTATATTAAACATATGACGTGTAACTTAACAATACCACCTAAGGGCTTTTGTTTGTTTGTTTTAGAGCAAAGCATAATATCTGCTGTGTTCACTGCGGGCAATCGAACATCGGATTTTAGCGTTCTAAGTCCGTAGACTTACCGCTGTCCCACCAGGGGACGTCTGAGGGCTTACCATACATTTTCGAATGTAGTTAATGAAATTGCTGCACATGTTCCGCTTGGTTTTTCGTAATTCAGAGAACATTTCATAATATTTTCTTTTCGTTTTTTATTTTACAGTAACATTATTTAAGTGACGACTTATGTTCACGAAAATTTGCCATCAGTAATCAAGTCGTATCTATATAAATATAATACTATATAGTACTGTCTGTTGTAAGTCCATGTAACTACTTCGTAGGATGTGGATGGATCTTCACCAATTTTGGTATGGAGATTCATTAGGTCCAGAAAGATTTGCCCAATTATCTTAACCAGATGCTCCATGTAAAATACTGTTGCGTCAGCGAGGTCACGTGACTAGTGTCACACCACCTGCTTTCTAGAACTATCCCGTTCCTTCGGAAGTGCTCTAGCATTTACTAGAATGGGGGGTGGTCTGGTATATATAAGATGATCACGGCGTGACGTG
>NW_013667026.1:164029-165152 GCF_000517525.1 Limulus polyphemus
ATCGCTAAAGTTTCGTCGGAACGAAGTCACTGAAAATCAATTAACAAACGGAGACGTAACAATGCGATTTGTTGAGATGTGACAAATTCAAAGATATCATAAACAGACAAGAATATCAAAATTAGGCTGACCCATTGTAGGAGTACATCTTTAAAGGAAGCTTTCCAGTTGGTGATAAAACTTGAATTTATAAAAGTTGCCAATTAACAATTAAAGATACTATCTAGAAGTGGAACTTTTATAGATGTAGCAAACATGGCCATTAAAGCCAAGACTGTGAGAATTCAACAGTTGTTGGTAAACCAAGAAGACAATATCATAAGAACGAGTTTTGGTGCCCAACCAGATCAAGAGTAGCACAAAGAGCTAACCAGGCATCAGAAAGCAGGAAATAATTGGAATTATGGGGTAAAGTTAAGCTGAGAACACTCTATATTCACCAGATGTGACAAGAAGTTTATTATTTAAAGAAACTATCAACGAGACCACAGATTTATTAATGGGTAGTACTGCATTAGGTTGATTGACACTGGTTCTACACTTACAGTTTGTTATGATATAAAAGACTGTTTGGTTTAGATATTAGTGATTAATTCATTTTCGTGAGTGAATATTTTATTATTATGTTTAGTTTTTGTTATAATAAGAGTTAAAAGTAGACATTATGGGAAGTTTTGTTATTAATTCATTGGTGTTTAGAATATCGAACGTCACATGCAATACATTGTGTCGAGAATATAGAAAGCGGATAGACCTCTCATCCTAAACCTATCCCTGTAGACTTCAGTCTGATTTGGGGTTCCGTACCTGAGTTCTAAAGCCACTACCAGTGCTCTATACTTGTGCCTAACAACTGTCCAAGTATTTCCAGTGGTTGTCCCTCTGTCCATCCATTCATTTCGGCCAGGAGCTCAAATTGTGCTCCATATGCTTCCCACGGTACCTTTCCATCAAATTCCTGTGGCTTCCTTCGTACTAGATTGCCCCTATTGCTGATATTCATATCTGGGATGTGACTTCTAACAGGTCTGAAAATGGCTGCGTTAGGTTTTAGCTGAGGGGTCTGGAAGGGGCTTCATGTTGTCTGAGACTGATTAGGTCGATGGCTAATATGTCCTCCTTG
>NW_013667026.1:165162-171229 GCF_000517525.1 Limulus polyphemus
CTCTTGTTTTTTTTGCTGTCCCAGCTGCCACTGTTGCAGGTTTTCTTGTCACTGCTGTTGCCTCTCTTCTTGTTTCTTTTCTTTTTCCTCCAAAAACTGCTGTAATCTCTCTTCTTGTTTATTTTCTTGTTCTTTTTGTTTCTTTTCTTTTTCCTTCCACAACTGCTGTAATCTCTCTTGTTTATTTTGCTGTTCCAGCTGCCACTGTTGCAGGTTTTCTTGTCACTGCTGTTGCCTCTCTTCTTGTTTCTTTCTTTTTCCTCCAACAACTGCTGTAATCTCTCTTGTTTATTTTGCTGTTCCAGCTGCCACTGTTGCAGGTTTTCTTGCCACTGCTGTTGCCTCTCTTCTTGTTTCTTTTCTTTTTCCTCCAAAAACTGCTGTAATCTCTCTTCTTGTTTATTTTCTCGTTCTTCTTGTTTCTTTTGGTGTTCTTGTATTGCTGCCATCAAATCAGCTAAACTGTAGTTTGATTTGCCGCCTCTCGTTTCCATCTTCTTATCATCTTATTTTTTATTTCTTTCCCACTTCTGACACCAATTTGTTACGTCTCTGGTCGTTTGTTAATTTTCAATAGAAATCTTTCTGAAGAAACTTCTGTGATACAAGTCCTTTCTTAAATAAAACTAGTTTATTCTTTCTCAGTTCAACTTTGCAATACAGTTAATTTCCACAGTCACTTTAAACACACGCTATAATTCACAATGATTCACGCACTTGACTGAATTGTCCGTCTTTATCTCTGCCTGTCTGCAATTCAATTCCGATTAATTTGTCTCAAGTTATCTGGTGCACTTATTCACAGGAATAGAGGGCGCCTAGCATATACTGGATTATTCGTGATGTTCCCCAATCCTTCTAGAATATCATGACGTGTTACCAGCGTCACGTGACTACCGTTGTCGTAACATAACTAAAGCCTTTTATTTTGACAACTGGTGAAGATTAGATTTTTATATTCTGACACAGTTGTTGAAACTGTTTGTTACGAATTTCGCGCAAAGCTACATGAGGACTATCTGAGCTAGCCATCCCTAATTTAGCAGTGTAAGATTAGAGGGAAGGCAGCTAGTCATCACCACCCACCCAACTCTTGGGCTACTCTTTTTACCAACGAATAGTGGGATTGACCATCAAATTATAACACCCCCACGGCTGAATGGGCGAGCATGTTTGGTGTGACGGGGATTCGAACCCGCGACCCGCAGGTTGCGAGTCGAGCTCCCTAACCACCTGGCCATGCCGGGCCTGTTGAAACTGATTTACGAATGAAAGGTGAGAAATACCTCCAAAATGAAGAAAATGATGGATTGATACAAACAGCAAGTGGACATAAAATTCCAGCAAGAAAAACATTGGAAGTACTGTAACTGTAGGAAGTTTCTCTACATCTCAGGATGTGTGGGTAATAGACATTAAAGGAAATTCCATATTGGGAACTGACTTCATGTCGAGATATAGATATGAGGTTAGGCTAGCTTCACAGCCTATGACCAGAAAATCCCTGTGCACTACATGTCAATTACAATCATCACAAGTTGAATTTCAAGTGACAATAAGAAAGGCAATCATTGTTCCATCAAGAAGCGAAATACTCATGCTAGAACTTCTTATGAATAAATCTATATCTAGTGACAGGGATGTAGTAGAACCAAACTCTTCCCGCATGTCCTGGGGATTACTGATTGGAAGAACTCTCGGGGATATGAAGAATAAAGATGTCGTCATTAGGAATTAGATCTATGAAAAAATATATACCATAAAATGCGAGTCACGTCTGTATTGGAATTACAATAGAACATCAGAAGTAGTCACCTATAAAGCAATATATAGGAAATATGATGCCAACTCCTTACACAATAACAGCTTACTAATTCACTTATAGGAACTATATGACCAGAGCTGTGAATGTCTTACAGGTGACCAATACAACAGATTACATAACTTTCTCAAGGAATACCTTCTCCAGTAGACTTCACGACTTAGGCCTAACAAACAACACATCTCTCAGGATTAATATTGGAGATACAGCTCAAATACATCAATTAGCCAGATAACTCCCATTTCCGAAAAAAAAAAAAAAGCTGAGGCTTTCAGAGAAACAGAAGCCATAAAGGAACAGAGAATATCAGAACTGAGTGTGAATCCCCGACTTTACTTTGAATGCTGTATTTGAATTAATATGATTTTCAACACTGAATCTGAAGAGTGGATATTGGCAAGTGGAAGTCGACGAAGCAAGTAGAGAGAAAACAACCTTTGCTGCAGGAAATAGATTATGGCAATTTATATTACTAGTGGGATGATGTAATGTTCCTGTTGCATTTCAATAATTAATGGAGTTTTGCTCTCTAAACTACCCTGGAATGTTGTACTAATCTAGTCGGATGATGTAATCACACATGGGAAAACCTTTAATAATTCTTATGATGAGATAAAAAAGTTCTGGATTGGTTAAGGAAAGAAAACTTTAAGATGAATTATAAGAAGTGTAAAATGTCCGGTCAAGAAGTGAATTTCTTGAGATATATAGTGCATAGAGGAAGTGTCTGCAAACCAATTTAGGATTGAATCTGTCAAAGAAGAACCAACATCAAATAATTTGGTGAGGTAATAGGATTTCTTGGACTGTGCTCTTACCATTGTCATTTCGTAAAATCATTCTCTAACACAGCCCGTCCTTTATGCAAGTTGCTAAAAACCAAAGAAGTTTTGTTGGATTGCTGGTTGTGAATAAGCATTCAATAAACTTAAGAAATAATTAACAACCATTCCTGTATTAGCACACCCAGCTCTTGAAGATCCACTAATTTTAGATACAGAAGCCAGTAATTTTTCAGTGGGAGCAGTGTTGTCACAAGTACAATGCAGTGAAGAACCCGTGATTGCCTACTATAAAACAAGGCAATTAATGCTGCAGAAAAAGGGTACTGTACAGCTCGCAAAGAGCAACTAAGTACTGTATGAGCCCTAAGTCCTTTCAGTCATTACCTATATGGCCAAACGTTGACATGACAAACATATCATGCAGCATCAATGTGGCTGGTGGATTTTCACAATCTAGAAGACCACATAGAAATACAGCTCCAGAAACCTCAGATGTACAACTTTAACATTGTGCATTGTTCTGGTTAATGTGTCAAATCATTTGAGTCAAAAATACCAGGACAATAACTTTTCACCCATCATCTGATGGCGTGATTGAGAGATACAACCATATACTTAAATCAGTTAGTCATTTGTATGTGGATGAACATCAGTAAATGTGGTATCAATATCTTCCACTGTATGCGATAAATTCTTCGAAACGTATATTCACAAACACTACATATTTTCACCTACCCCACTGGCTGTGTAATGTTCGTTTCATTTTAATTGCCGTAAGAGCAGAAACATGGAGCCAAAGTCACGACACTTTGATGCATTGCTCAAATGCAAGAAAAAAAAATATCCCTGACCAAAGTGCAGTTTTACTATAAATATAAATTAAAATTGTTTTGATGTGTTAGTCTCTGCCACCACTGCTGAGGTGTGTTGAATAATCTGAAACGTCCAGAGAAGTGTGTTTGAAAGTGCCATCAACTAACCTTTAGTCACTGTATACAAACAGTCCTGTGAAGTGGTTGTACACAGTGTACTATATCGAGAAACGTAATATAATTCTATTGCAAACTGGTTCCCACAAAAATGTTAAATTTTGTTGAGAATGAGAAAGGCACACCTAAGTTAGAGTTGAATGGATATTTATTTGTTAAAGAAAAACAAGTTAAGAAAAAAGTTTATTGGAAATGTGAGCAATCTAAAAAAAAAAAAAAAGCAAAGCTCTGTGATAATAGTTAGTGATAACGTTAGTTGAGAGTGTCATGGGCACAACCATTATGTCACTGCCGCTGGTATAGAAGCTAAGAATGTAATGAACAGCATACAAAATGATTCAAAGAATACACGTGATGTACCGCATTATGGTGTCTCACACGCATCCTTTAGACTCAACCAAAATGCAGCAGTTAAGTCTAAGTTGCCATCTGTAGAAAGCAAAAAAATAACTATTTGGAATTTACGCGGGAAACAAAATCTAGGGTTAGTCACTTCAAATTATCGAATAGATATTGTTTTGTCAGAAAGTACATTAAAACTGGAAATGGTTTGTTTGCAGTTAAGCACAAAGCTACACAAAGGGCTATCTGTCCTCTGCCCACCACGAGTATCGAAACCCGGTTTTTAGCGTTGTAAGTCTGCAGACATACCGCTGTGCCATTGGAAATGGAGAACAGTTTTTAATGTTTGACTCTGGTGCAACAGATGATCGAATATTGATTTTCTGTATAAGAAGGAACCTACAGTTACTGGCAAGTTGTAGTCATTTGTATGCTGATGAAACCTTTAAGACCGTTCCAACCATTTTTGAATAATCATATACGATTTACGGCTGCAAGGAAGCAGTGCTGTTCTTTTAGTTTATGTATTGTTGCCGAATAAAAAATGAGCAGATATATATTAGACTTCTCAGAGAAATAAAGGAGTTAGGAACTGCCTTAAATACTAAAAGATTTTGAACTTGTAGAGATAAATACAATTAACATTGAATTTTCACATACATTTAATTGTGGGTGCCTTTTCCATTTTTGTCAGTGTATTTATCGTAAAATTAGTGAAAATGGCTTCAAGCAAAGATACGACACAGATGCAGACTTGCTTTAAAGATTCGCATGCTCTCTGCACTAGCATTTATTCCTAAAGACCACTTTCCAGCAATGTTCAACTTTCTTATTGATGAAAACATTTTTCCACCCGAAACTCAACCTATGGTTGATTATTTTGAGGATACTTGGATTGGACGTCCTGATCGAAGACAACGATGCCGACCACCTGTATGAGTTGTGAAACTACTACGACTTGCAAAAAACTAACAAGTCTATAGAAGGATGACATAGTGGCTTTTTTACAGCAAGTTTCTGCAAATCATACAAATATATGGAAGTTCATTTCTGTGATAAAGAGGGAACAAATTCTGAAAGAGCTATGTATTGAGCAACTTTTGAGTGGTCAGGAATTTTCTATTGTCGGAAAAAATATCGTGACTGTGCAGAGAGATTAAAAAATACTTGTCAGAGCGTTTCAACCAACAAATAATATGAATGATTACTTGCATGGTATTGCATATAACATAAATTATTATTTATTACACAGTTAAAATAAATAAATAATACTGTTTTTTTTAATAGTCTGATAAAATTGCCTATTATAATATCATGATGTAATAATATACTTCATTCTGAATAAATATCTCATTTTTTACATATGTGTGTGTCGTTCCTTGTGTATTAAATAATATCAGCTCATTTCACTTCGAAAGTTCATCGAAAGGTAAGTTATATGGATTTTTTTATAATACAATAATTTATTATAAAAAATCCATCTAAAAATTGGATATTCGATTAACTGCTATTAAAAGTATCATTGGACTTTTTGCACTGATATCCAAAGAACGGTTACTCAGTGGGATCTTACATGGAATATGCAAAGAGACTACTTAAAAAACATCAGTGATGTCATATATGACATTATCCAAGAAGAACTTAAATCATTTAGTGATAAAATGAAAAGTCACTTTGATGCTAATGCTGATAAGACTGGATTTCATCGAGGTAACATAGAATCGCTGTATAATTCCCACTGCAATAGAGGAGAAACTTCAAAGTTAAGCAGGTGTTGGGAAGGACCATATACTATACTGAAAAGAATCAACTATGTAGTTTACAGAATCCAGAAGGGCAGGCAGTCTAAGGTAAATGTCATCCACCGTGATCATCTTCAGAAGCATGTCAGTGAGAGAACAGCAAGCTGGGTAGTTTCACAGTAGAATTTTCCAGCAGAAAGTCAACCTCCTGAAAGGCCCATTGTTCCTGTCAAGATCATTTTCAGAGAATAATTAAGGACAGAACTGCAGCTGTACTCACTCGACCATCTACATATATAGAACTCCACCAGTGGCATGACAGCAAGTGACGATAACGGACAAGAAGCCACCCCATCTACTTATCATGAGAATCGTAAGAAAGCAAAA
>NW_013667026.1:171942-192367 GCF_000517525.1 Limulus polyphemus
TTTAGTGCATACATGGTCCACATGAATGGTGAACTTTCTACCATATTAGTGATGGCAATAATTTTAAACATATACTACAAACCCAAGAATTTATTTCTGTAGTATCTGCATTCAATAGCCATCAAAATATTACAAGCATATGAGATTACACATTCCACTACTTCCTGCAACTGCAACAATACCACTGGCATCAGTATTCAACAGTAATTTATAATCTTGCTTTGGGTAAGCTACCACTGGATCTATAACTAAAAAATATTTGAATGGCTGAAATGCTTGGACAAACAGCAATACATAATATAGATCAGGCACCTCTTCCATAGCATTCCTCTCAGGGTAAGCTCCATTAGCCTCTATAAGTATCAGCTGCATTACACAAGCCAAATGGAATGGTGCAGGACTTGTACAAACTATTTCTAGTGTTAAAAGTAGTTTTAGACTTGCATTTATCATTCAATTCAACTTGCCAGTATCTGGATGCCAGGTAGTGCTGAACTATTGGTTTTCTCCCAATGAATCCAGTCATTCATTTCTTTGTGGGAATGAAAAGGTACTAAATGCAAGTCGCTGCATTCACTCATCTAAATTCAGCAATGAACCTTGATATGGTCTCCTTCTGTAAACATCCACACAATTTCTTAAGACTGTATAATTCCATTCTTTAACATCTACTGTACTTCAGCACTGGCTATTCCCTAGTGTTCCAGGGTAGCCTCCAACATAGTTGTTTTATCAGATGTGCATCACCTGTGTCTATGTGATGATGTGTAACAGTTGTATGAAATCACTGATCATCTGGTCTCATGAATACATAAATGTATTCAACCAACAATTCAATGATATTCAGTTGCTGGGTTGATTCTAGGATGCTCATACAGTTGCCAACTAGCAGCCTCAGATGTGCTGTCAGGCATGTATTTCTTTCAGATATGGAGGAAAGAAGCAGTCTTTGTACAAATTGAATCAATTACCTCCACTTTATTTACTATGCCTAGAACCATTCCAATGGGAAGCTGAATATAGCCAAGTACCAGAGTGACCTTTGGTCATGGAGAGACCTGGGGTTGTGCAGAGCCCATAATGGAGCTACCCTCAGCAAGTCGTTGTTCTGACATTTAGAGGCAAGGAACTAACATTAATCTGAATATAAGGTTCCTGAGTACAACCACTACACAAACTCCAACGTTCAAGATGTCTCAACCTTATTTTACCAAGACTCCATGGGAGATAGGCTTCTACCAGACCCATAGTCCCAATGAACAAGGTTAAGCAGATTTTCTCCTGAATTTAAGCGATGTGCTTAAAGAATATCTGGTCTTTTTTTTTGAAGTGTTTCAAGCAGGTATTTGCTTGGAATGGATGAGCTCTAAGACAAGTAATTCAATGCCTTATGTTAAGTTTGGATGGTCTGGTGCTTGACTCAGTTTAGCAGTATCAAGGATCTGCTTGGTGACTGATATAAAATCCTGGACAAATTGCATCAACATTTTGATCCAGTGAAGAAGTGAACTATCCATTGGACCAAGTTCAAGATTCATAATAGATGTTCCTCAGAGAACGTGTCTGCTTATATGGATGATATGTGTCAACTACCTAGGAAGGCATATTTCACTATGGGTATCTTTATACATATTTACATAGAGTGGATAACAAGCAAAATGATGGAAGCAGAATCTGTGGCAACTGGGCTCGAGGTGGTGACTGAGTTAATTTTAGATTGGTAGCACAATCATTAACAAGTAACCTCTGATACTCTATAAGCTGTGTGTTCACCTCTGGATGCACCTCAGCTGCAGTAATGCCAGCCACAATGCTGGTTTGTGTCACCTCATCCTCCATTTCTCTCCAGATAACCATTACAGCTGAAGAGCGTGCTTTCTAAAGAAAAATGTAATTTATGCATCAATTCTACCACTGCAGCAGATGATGATAATGCACTAGGCTGCACCCACAGCACATTTAGAAGTAGTACTACCTTTTCAATATGGCTGTAAGCAATCCACTGTGTTTGGGACCAATTGGTTATCAATTTCTAAAGCAGACAAACTTCACAGTAACCAAAGTTAAAGAGAACAAATAAAAAAATGGATTTACAAAAATAAATCTAATCAGAAACACCTTAGGAGTGAAAATAAAGGTGCAGCCAAAAAACGACTGAGTGTGCAACTTAAAGGAATGAAATCAAAATTGGTGGCCAAACTAGTAGCTACACTTATAGCATTGATAAGAATTTTACATCAAATATTCACTTATTCATTAGCTAGGCCACATTTTTTGTTCAATTTGGGGCATGATGGTGGGTAAAACAAAATAAGATAAAAAGAGGAAAGGATGTATACTTCCCATTTACTTTTGGAATTTTGTTACAGATGGCCTTGGAACTGGTGTTGGAAGAGATACTGAAAGTGAATTTAACCTTAGACTACTTCTAGATGTTTGACCCACCAAGCATGTGTAATCTGAAAGGATATGCAGATGGTAAGAGTGAGATACTAGCAAAAGATACTCATGGCTTGTTTGTAAGCCCAATGTGCCACCTGGCAGTCACGGGTCCACCACAGACAAGAACAATGTGGAAAATATGTCATGTTATGAGAAACTGTTAAGACTGCTGCATGAAGAATATTATCTGTCACTGCTTCCACAAAGTCAGCACTAGACAGTAGATTAATTATAGCTGGATAAAGCTTGAGAGTGAATCGACTTTCTTTAGTTGCTACTGTGGCACACAAGTCAGTCGACAATGGCATGCTAATCTCTCTCAGAATGTTTGGAAAAATGATCACTGCTTAGTGAATCATTTCCCACTTTCCAAGAAAAGGAGATAAAAGATAAGGTGAACAGACAGATCTATAACAGTAAGTGCTTGAATAGGGGCATGGAAATAAGTGTATTCTTCAGGGATAAATAGGTTTATGGTTACAGATGCTCTATAGACCCACATCTCCAATCAATACTGCCATTACCACAGAGTGGGCTGTAGCCATTCAGGTCTCTCAAGAATTGAAATGTAGGTGACAGCTGCATGACAAGAACATCAAGATCTGCTTGACCAACCTCTCCTCTGTGTGACAGCCTGATCTAATTAAATCAGAGAATGTACAATGCACAATATCTTGTCTTGGCATATAATTAAAATAAGTTTTACAAAATAACTTTGAAATAAATTTACACAGCATAGAACTCTTGTTACCTTCTCAGTTTGCACTTCTGGGTCTATAAATATATTCATTATAAACTTTTATACAACACATTTCAATTTCATAATTGTGTGCAAAACAGCTACAAAAACTAAACTCTAGCTACAAATCTAATGAATCACCGAATAGAATCTACTAATAAGGGGTCTTTCTTCTCCTCAACATTAAAAGCTTTAGGTTACATTCTTTTGATAAAAAAAGAAATAATTTTGATACACACTAATATCAATAAATGACTAAACTTTATTCATGCCAAAAATTCCTATTCTGTTACAAAGTAAATCTGCAATACAATTTGCAACCAATTAAAAATAAAAGAGGACACTAGTAGTTTCAACTTGATCAAAGTATACTTTACAATTTCAAGTGCATAATTTGTTAAGAGTTCAACTTTGAAACAATTAAACTGCTTTATTTATTCATTATCATCATCTCTGAATGGTCCTGTATCACAGTATCAGTTTATAAGAATCTGGAAATTGGTCGAAAAAATTTGCTGCAAAAAAAAAGGAAAAAGAGAAACTGTAAAAAGTGAATTTGAACTGAAAAAAACATACAAACAATTACCTTATAATAGTGATTTGAAAGTAATAATTTTCTGAACCATCCTACTCTCAACAGTACATAGAAAAAAAAACCTGGTTTCTCGAGTGAGTAAACAATTTAACATTAATTTTTAATTGTACTTAAGTATCTACATTTAAATGATATTTCAACTCTGCTTACAAACTTTATTGACAAAAATGCTTTGAAATTTTGTATGTAAGCTTTTTCATTCATCAAATAGAAGAGAAAAAAATCATAAGTGTTCTCAGGTTTCACTGAAACAACTTACTTGAAAACTGGCATTAATATGTAAGAAGCCAACTGAAAACAATATAAAAATATAAATTAATATCTATTTTGAAATATTTCAATTTAAGGGCTTTTAAGTGGTAGTCCAAGGGGTCTTCGTGGCAAGTTCTTCTAATTTTCACACTGGCACAAAGGCAGAGGATTTTAAGTTTGTTGCATTGATTTATTTGATGGCATGGACAAGTAAGAGATAATTCAAAACAAGTACATACATTTAAATTTACATAATGGAGGATCAAATGTATGTGAGTGTGTGTAGTTGGGGGGGGGGTAAGGGGTTGCCAGAAGAGGGGAAGGGCTAAAAATTATATTTATTCATTTTAAAAACTTCAGGTTCAGTTTCTAGTTTTTTCTTTACACATTTGAATATCATTAGATAATTGTAATGATATTTCTGTTTTCTTTTCTACACACAGTTATAGAAATGCAATGAGAGTATGACCTCATTCTGATAGCTTGAGGTAATTTTGACTTGTTTGGCAAAAAAAAGTATATATATATACTGCTAATTATGAGAATCATCCACTAAAATATAAAATTATCCACCAAGATTTTTCTTATGGAAAATTACTTACACGTTAATATTGAAGTAGTTTCATGGTTGCAAAGAAAACAAGTAAATACTTACGTTTCTTCATCAGGCTTATTGATAATTAAATTTTATGTTCACACCAGTACATATATAAATAGCACAAGTAGCTTTATGTGTACACAAAGCATACCTTATATATACCTATAACTTGTCTTTTGATTCTCTAATATTGAAGCAAAACATTTATTCCTTCATTCATACATTGAGTTAATTCAACAAATGGTTTGATTCACCATCATGCAACTAAACGATACTTATTTTATAACTATCAAACAAACTTATGGTCAACAATTTCTTAATCAGCAAAGAACCTAAGCTCTTGTCGGTCCAGCTCAATAGCTCATGAAAAATATTCACCTGATGAGAGCTGAAGCTGAAATAGCTAGAAGCTGTAGTTCTATACTGATCAAGAACTTATCTAACAAAAGTAAATATGTTTCATATTTGTGAGACATATGAATCTTGATCCCTTGCATGGTGGTGAATCAAATAATCTGCTGGAGCATAAGTGTCTACAGGTTAGTTTACATAATGGGTTAACTTGTTTAGAAATAGTAGTAAAATACCAACTACATCTATAAACAACCAGGAATAAGTTTTTATCAGTGATAAATAACTATCAGTAGCATCAGAATACATTTACTGTTATTTTTAAGATTTACTGCATGTTTCTGTATCTGCTGTCATTATCCTCAAGTTCTGAACAATGGAACATGTAGTGATGATTTTTATTTTTCACAATATAGATCTGTTCAATTTAACCTTATACGTAACTGTGAGCACCTACCAGCTGTTAACAACTGCATATAAAACTTCAAAATTCAAGTAGATAATAATTAAATATTTCAACATTTTTTTACTGAAAAATATTTTAGAGTTGATATTTTGTAACTTTTTTTTTATAATGATGGTATTAGTACACAATTTTTATTTACTTAAATAATGCAGCTAAGAACACTAAATAATAACATGCACTAAAAAAGAATGTCCCGTAACTTATAATTTAACTGGCTTTCAAAGACAAGAGGGGCTTAAAATAATTCTCTTACCTACTTGACCTGAACACCATGAAATAAGCATTCAAACTGAAAATGAAACTGACAATACTCTCTACTGAAAACAATGTTGTATTATACATTTTTAAATAGATTAAAACTTTGCCTTTCTATTGGTTATAAATGATATAAAATGACAGAGAGAATTACTGGCAATTTGTGAAAGAGATGATGTGACAGGTGGGCATTGAAAGTGCATTTGATATCCTAGTATATGACTCCATAAACAAAGAAGATTGAAGGCTATAAAAATTAGACTTTGCCTTGGTAATATGTATATAAAAATGAGTAATTTATATCAGATTATGTACTTCAAAGAGGGGTGGTAAATAAATTAGAGAAGGGGAAGACCTAGAGAACAAACATCATGATTTTATTACTAAAGTATGTTGAAGATTTATTAAAGTATTTCTTTACAAAATTAAAAACTTGTATAATATTAAAATTTGATATATCAATTACATTTTGATGACAAGTTTATTCATATGCATAGATAATAGTGTAATTATATTTGAATATAATTCTCTAAAGGGTCATGACATGCACAGTTTGACCTACTCATAGTGAGACGGTTGAAAATACCTAGAGGTAAAATTTAAGCTCTGTTATAAAGAGCTGATTATTAGCTACTTATGTTAATGTAGACTTAATAAAGTGGTGTGAAAAGTAATTTGTGGTACCATGAGAAAGTGATTAAACATAGCTCCTGTACAGAAGGAAAAGAGAATTTAGAAAGTACACAGAAAAAATTTTGATGATCATACCCTTATATATTTGATACTTTTGTTAATTTTATTGTAGATAATTAAAATAACTTATTATTTATGAAAAAGAAACTATATTTATTAGATATTGATCAATAATACAGTTATCAAAAATACTGTTACCTAGTCTGGCCTAACATCATTGTGACAGGTCAGCTTCAATGTTATTGATAAATTATTGCCACTTTTAAAAAGTAGTAATAGTTTTTTTAGTTTAAAAAAATGAACAAAACTGCTAAAGATTCAAATCAATTGTATTATGGTGCACTGGAAAAACTTTTTAAACAAGTATAAATGTATGATATTATGCATATTTATTTTATGTAAACAAGTGTTCTTGGTTTGACGGACATAAAATTAAATGTTTGTTTTTCTTGTTATACTTCTCATTATGCATGCAATAAATAACCAGAAATCATATGAAACCCTTTGATAAGTGCATTCCTAAAATATCAATTCTAAAATATTTGTTGGAATGGTTAAAATTCTTATTTTAATTAAATTTTAAAATTTGATATGCAAGTCTGCATTGAACACCAGAAAGTTGCTCACAAGTCTAGATAGGTTTAAACTAGGATAATGTTATCTTGTTTGTTTTTTTCCTGGAAAAGAATTAACTTACTATAAAATTTCACAGTCTAAGTAAACTTTATTGTCTAATGAGCTAGATTCAAAAGCCATGCACATAAAAATAAGTTCAATTAGTATAATCATAATAGTTCTTTTTTAGGGGATATACAAGTCTTATATGTGTGCCTTGTACAAGGTTTTTAAAAGGTGTCTAGATTATTTGACATAGAAGTGATTAAAACTTTTATTTTTGTGATCACTTACCACTTAAGTATATTTTGTACAACTATCAATACAAAAACCATAAAATAAATCAATAACATACTTGTTTATTCTATGTTTCTTTTTCTTTTGGCTGGACTTCTGAGCTACCTGTTTCACCTATAAAATGTTATAATGAACTGAAATAGCATGCACGAACTCTCAATAGCAAACATAAATTACATAAGAAAGTACTGATTCTCAGAAAAATAAATCTTAAAACTTTTAAGACACGAAGAAGGTTTAAAATAACATTTAAACTTTGACATAAAACTGTTTTGGAAGAGAATCAATATGATGAATAATATTTACAAACAAAACTTTACCTTGAAAACAGAAATAACCTATTCAGACTAATAACTTGTCAGGTACTACTTAGGAGTGAAACAGTCTTTTAAAATAATCGTTACTTTTGTTTTTGTAACTACAATTAGCACAAAAGCTATTTACAAAATGGACAAATGCTGAATTTTCTTATGATTGAATTATGGCATTAAAAGTGAAAAATGAAGGAGGGGAATTAACTGCATTATCTTCCTTTTGAAAATCATTATTTAATCTATTAAAACAAGCTAAAACAGTAACGGTGATTGCTATTCTATACAAGAAAACCTGTATATCTAATTTAAACAATCATAAAGGTTAAAAAAGCAAAAGTAGGATAAAATCTTTCACAAAATTTTCATTTCAAATAGTTTATGTTATTGAAAGGAATAAAACTACCTTGTAAGTTACTAGTTAAAGTTCCCTCATCTTTTTCTAAAATTTCTGCCTGCACTGCCAGTTGCTTCCCCTGTAAAATTAACATTAAAATAACCATAAATTGTAACAGAAATTCTCAGAACTAAGAACTCATTTAGCATTATATCAGTCACTTATTCTACTAATTCACATGCTGTTTTAGCCTATGCAGTATTACAAACACTTGTGGAAAAACACACACTCTGTAAATATTGAATATTCAATTAATACTCAATGCTACAAGTCAAGAAAAATGTATATATATCACATCTTAGGATCTTTTTTGCTAAAGTTCTGATTTTCAATTTTTTAAAACAACAAATTATAGTTCTCAATCCAATTCTAATAATATCACACCAAAGACCTTGATTCATTTCATCTAATACAAAATTATAATGGCTATTGTAATATCACAAAGAGTTTTAACTTCCAAATTTTCTAAAACTTATATAACTAAGTTCTATATTCAAACAGCGAATTTTTAGACTTCACTTGTGGCATACAACAAGAAGTATGGTTTCCCTAACAGCCAATTTTTTTATTTTATCATGCTGTATCTGTTATTCATATAAAGTAATTAACAATTTAATACAATTTGTTATATTGTAACTTATTATTTCTTCTTACCTCACCCACCAGCAGCCTCAAATTACATTTTTCTACTCAGTTGTTTAAACTTTAACCTGAAGTGTAGCCTGATTGTTTTGTTACATGTGAAAGGCATTAACACAGGTGAAAATCCCACAAACCTTAAATTGTTATTCATTATAGTTACAAAACACAAACCAAAAATAGTATGATAATGGAAGGGGCACATATAATTGACTTTGCACATAATTCACTTATAATATTCTAAAAGTTAAACAGTTAATTACACAATAAGAATCTCCTTTTAAAATTAATATCAACCAAGCTCCCTATAATAGTCATGATTATGCATGACTACTCAATACTGCAAATTCCAACATAACATGATTTTGCTAAAATAACAAAGTGAGCATTAAACAACTCATCTTAAATTTTCCATAAACCCTCAACTGTACATAGACATTTTACAAATATCCAATGGAGCTGAAACTGAACTTGTCAGATATGTGGCTAAATGGAGGGAGAGAAGAGACTGATTCACATGTGACTAGAAGTATGTGAACTTCTTTCTGATTTTTCAGCTTTCACCAACTTCAAATCTTTTTGTTTCATCTTATTAACAGTACAACAAATTAGCCTAGATTCATTAAAATAGCTTTTTTTGGGCTGCAGGTTTCTTTTTTGCAGTCGATAGCATTGGTTCAGATTGGCTTTGGTTGTAATTTAAGAGTTTAATGCTGTTGCTGTCTAACACACTGTTGTGAGAGATATTCTGCTTCCATGGCAAAAAAAAATTAAAAACTCTCTTCCTTGAAATGTTGTTTCCTTTGGCTCTACACTGTTAAACAAATCTACTATACGGGTATCCTTTTTTCAAAAAGGGATGCAACATATCTATAACCTCATGTCATTACACTATCAAGTTATTAAAATATAATGATGCTAAATATGTTGCCTGTGGTGTTCACATTAGCAGCAACACTTCATTGTATTAGCATATGCAAACAATTATTATCAAGTACTATTAAATTGTGTAATACTGGTAACAAAACTATTGTAAAATTAGGTACAATAGTGCTTCCAGATCACAGTTCAATGTACCAGGATACAATGCGTGCATTTTTTTCATGTATATATAGACCCTGTATCTATATTTGATGGGGAATTACTGTTAGTGCAACTTATAGAATATATATGGTAGCTGCTGTGTACTAATTATGTTTTCTCTTTGTTGATATCATTGCATTTACTTGTCAATGGGTTAGTGTTGTAAAATTAGTAACATTAAAATACCATTTCAATAAAAGTTAAAACTTCATACCTTTTACATGAGGAGTGAAAAAATATCAGCAACATTGCTATCAATGTTTCATTTTCTAGTCCAAAATGCTTTATGCTCTACTAATACCAACATTATACATGTTGTAGTTTATTTTTGTTACTTTGGTGCCACATAAATATTCAAAGGAGAAAAAAAAATCTAAGTAAATAACAAAAATTCTTTTATCCTACCTCCTCAAAAACAGTACAAAAATCTTGAAGGGAATTAAGAGAACTAAAAACTGCTCTGTACTGTCGTTTTATAGGAGGATCCATACTCATGTCTATGGCAGCCCAAAAAGCTTTTGTTTGTTCAGACCGCAGACATGTCTGTACAGCTATGATGTGGTCACACAATAAATCTCCTTGGTCACTATGCATCTGTACCCTCGCTCCAAAGACAGAATCATCATAAAGGACTCGAAGTGGACCAACACCTAACAACTAGAAAAATGAAAAAATTAGTTTTATTTAATCACATCACATATCTAGCTCACACACACACAACAATCAAGAAGGGAAATTTAAGCGAAGTTAATCTCAACCTGAAAAACTTGAGAAATCAGACTTCAAATTAAAAATTATATATAATGTGTACATTACATTTTTAATGCACTCTACCACTGATGTTTTAAAACAAACAGTGGTAAGTACCAGGTTGTAAGAAGTTAGAAAAAAAGAATTAGATACAATTGTGATGTTAATAGTCAACTTCACGAATATCGTATGACCTAAACACAACGCCACTAATACAAGCGCTTAAAAGTGATACAATATTGACTGTTCTTTAGTTGCTTCCTTTAGCAAGATTAAAAAACAACATTTTGTATAATTATTAAAAAACATTCTCTATAAAACCTATCCCAAAATTATATTATCCTACAACAACTGTGAAAAGGAAACATCTTAATATATTTAACTGCAAGGCAATATATAATGTCTTCTTTTTGCTAGTTACAGAAATTATAAAACTGAGGAACAGTGATGGTTTGAACAGAGATCATTGCACAACCTATCTTATAGTTTGATAATTTCACTACAGAAGTTTTGTGACAAATGAAAAAGTAAAATAATTCAGTAAGTTTAATATACTGCAACTTTTTAGGTAAGTGCTTGCATGTTTTTGTAAACATTCATGCTTGCATGCACACACATATATATTACTTTCAAATTAATGAATTTTTATTAATATTTCTAAGCATTTGCATATACTTTCATTCTATGATAATACTGCAAAACAAATTGGCCTAGTTATGTACATTATATTACCCAAACTACTGAAATATCATATACAGAATAGAAGGTTGTCCTGTTTTGCCACTGGGGGCCCATTTTTTGCAATGAATGTGTCAAACTTTGGCATTAATTACATCCTGTAATTTTTGTTAATAACAATTTGTTACCAGTTTGAGAAGCAGTATCAAGTGTTGTGAGGTTTTAGGCAGTTACTTAGGTAGCATTCCAAAATGTCCCAAAGTGATTCAACTAGGTTGATCAAGTCACATTTTGGATGTTATCTTTCTCAAATCACAGTGTGCAGTGTGAAATGGTGCATTATCATGCTAAATGAGATATGTTTCGTCACAAAAGTATTACATCAATGACAACAGCAGAGCATTTTTTTAAATGTTACAATACCACAAAGCATTTATAACTCTAATACTGGAATAATTAATCCAAACCACAAAAAACAGTCTGACACACTCATATCTAAAGCACTCTCCAGACTGCTGTCAAGTCCAGATCCATCCATTTGAAGCAAACAATGAATAGTGGTATTCATTACATTAATTTTCCATTGTTTTTCACTTGTCAGAACAAGAATGAAAGCTGAAACTTGTCATTTTCAAGTATGATGAATTGTCTATTGGTAGCAGACTATATGAAATCCAGCAGTACTGAAATTTCATTATAGTTCTGGGATATGGATTTATGCCAGATGCATAGATTTTCACTTTGGAAAAAATTTCAAAGCTTACATGTGCTGAGAAGTGCTTAATGTAACATTCATAAGCCTCCTATTTCAACACATTAGTTTCACTGGGTTTGAATATAAATAGATGAGTTTACATATCACAGACACTGATAACATCATTCAAAAACCATTCTTCTCAAGACACAAGCTCATTTCTTGTAGAATATTCAAATTAAGTTTAAGAAAATTAACATCACTGGTGCTCATTTTCATAATTATAGGTAAGTTTCTTGCAAATGTCATACATACAATTATGTTGTTTACTGTTTCTTAACAATGCATCACACCAACATTTTACATCTTCTGTAAAGTTAAATTTTTAGGTAGTACATATAAATATCAAGTCAAATAGAAAAGGATATTTGAATTTATGACATTCAAAAAAACAAAAGAAAAAATTTCTTCTATATACTCAATATTTAGGAAGAAAGCAAAGACATTCCAAAACATCAAATTGCCCTAAGAATGATTAAAAGGAAAAAGAAAACATTATCATTATAGCTTTTTTCTTATGTGTAAAAACTGAGGGCAGTTTTAATACATTTACTTCAGAATAGTAAATTTAATTTTAAATATAACAGCATATGTGTTTACCAAATTCTAAAGACATTTACAAATTTGTTTTTGCTGTACTGGGTATAGTAAATAAATAAAACAAACATTACGATAGAACAATCACAAAACCATGCTGATGATGTGATTGAAGGTATAGGTATTTTTCAGTATTCAGATACAGTTGATATATTTTCACGTCAAAGAATTTGAATATTCTAGAAATTAAGTAATATGGAAAATAATATTCATCATTAACTGTTTCTTTAGCAGCTAACAACCAGCCTTTTTATAGAGACAACTACTCCTGTAATGTAGACAAATGGTTTAAAAGTTTCCTGATAAAACTGTCACAAACTCTGTCAGTAAAAAGTGACTCACACTAAGAGATGTAATTGTATTACTGATAACACCAGTCTACTATTTTGCTCTTCTTACAGAGTGATTAGAGAAAGTCTTGATTTAGTATTTTGTAAATTTCAAATGCTTCAAAACTGTACCTTAAAATCTCTGGTCTCCTGATCATAGACTGAGAAGCTAATGCTTTCTTCAAACATGATGTCATCTTCTTCTTCTTCTTCACCACCATAATTGTTCCCTTCAGCAAGATTCTGGACATCCTCACAAGTAACACTGTCATATTGTGAAGTTGATTCTTTACCTGGTACAATAGGAATGCTTGGTTCTAACTGATAAACTTGATCTAGAAAGAAAATCATAAAAATTGAAAGAAACAAACATCTAAATGCTCTAACTTTCTATTCATATAAACTTCTACTAAGTGACCTTTCTTATCCCTGACCTAGTTGGGCTGAGCCAATATTGCTCAAACATCCTACATTCAAGTGGTCATAGTGTAGGTTTTTCCCCTACTGTGAAAGAGAACATGTTTCACTGGACTGATAGTTTAAAAATAAAGTTTTATTGAGAAACTACAGGTTTTACACTTCACTAGTTTCATTGTAAAACTTAAAAGTTTGTTAGCAATATGTGAAAGAAAATAATTCAAGTTAAGTTAAACCCAAACAGGAATAAGACATTAAAAAATATTTTTCAAATAACAGTATAATTACACAACAATACAAACATTACACAACCACAGATCTTAGAGCTTACACAAATAAATTCATAATTTTTAACATTCTTCTTATAAAATTAGATAAAAATTCTGTAATATACTAATAACTAAGTATACTGTCACATGTATTTTCCTAGGTTGTGTTATATTGAAATTATAATCAAAGAGCAAATAATATGTTTGGAAATGAAAACTACTGTGTAGAACATATCTAGTAGTGTATCACTAAACACAGTGCTTAGTACATACGGATGGGCCGAGAAAAAAAGGGCTTCCAAATTCAGTCTATTATTCTATGATGCTTATAAAAAAACTGCTAAAGTTGAGTTATAGCCTTATTTGAGACCTAAATGCCATTACTGAGTGTTTCACATTTTGTGAAACTCCCAATATCATTGAAAAGTGTTGCTAAAATGAAGAACTGGGAACTAACAAAAGAGACCTCATCTTTCTTTTTTCTTTTCCAACCCTAGCCATAAAATATGTGAAGTTTTCGAAAAGCATTTAAAACTACTTGGGAACAGGCTATTGCTAAGCGCAGTAGTGCTTTGTACGAGATAAAAAAATTGTAATTCTAGTGTAAATGATGTTATCATTACCTCTTGAAGTTAGCTTTCTTACAAAAATCAGGTATTACTTTAAAAAGCTTAAGTACAGGGTGAAGCAGGAATTACAAGCAAATAACTGATGAACATTAAATGACTATCACGTTTATAATACTCAACGCTTTGTACACTATACAATTGGTGTCTTTAGGGATCCAATCTTATATTATATATGAAGTGAAGGAGTAAAAAAAAAAATCAATACACAATGTTAAATTCTATTACACACATTCAAAGAATACACTAACTTTCAGTAAGGGGGAAAAACATTTTGTAAATGTAAAATCATGTAGGGATGTCAGAGTGAAAAAGAATGCAAAAATGAATATAGGGATGATACAGCTATACATTTTTCATATGTTCTTTCCTTACTGTATGTTCCTCGACATAAAGTCCCATGAAGTCAACATTATGACCAGTGTTGATTAATAACCTATTGTAGCCAATTTATAATATCAATATCTGAGGTCATTCTAAAAGTGCAATGAAAAACTGACAAACTTGATATGACATTTACAACGTATATTAACATTGAATTATAAAAATAAAACAAATGTTCACTTATCAACCTACTTCAGTAAAATTATTTTTTGAACAAAAAATTGGGGGGTGGGGGTGGACAAGTAATGAAACATCTTTTTCAAAAATTAAGTATTATGTAGGTTGTAGGGATGGTAATACCAAAAAGCACAAAGACAAGGTAGAGATCAAAACACAAAATCATACAACAACCACTACTCAAGTAGTCAAATCTTTCCAAGAGTAACTTTTAACTACAACTAAATTTTAAATTACTTTCAGTTGCATGAATTCAAATTTGAATAATAGTATTTAAACTGAATAGTGCTATACAGTCTTACAGTGGCTAACAACCATTAACTTGTAAGACTGACTCAGTACTTATGTAGGGATTTTTGTATGATTTTGTGTATTCATCCCTACCTTGTTTCTGTACTTTTTGCCATTGTCATCACTACATCATACTTAATTTTTGCCAAATTTTTTTATTGTTTGTATATATATTAAAGTATTACTGGAACATTCTTAAGTAAACAGCAGAAATCAAAAACTAAAAATAAACAAAATATTTTAAATTTTTAATTTACTTATAAAAAATCGAGGTTGTAAAACAATTATAACAAGCTTAATATTCTGAAGCTGCTAGAAGTTTACACTTTATTTTTACATTTAGAGCAGAAAATATACATTATTATACTATTTGGAAATCTCCAGAAACCTTAATTCTTTAAAACAAGAATGTTTAAATATGTTTGACTATATCAAGTAATTGAGCAACAGTATCAAAACTGCATAACACAAAGATTTCTTTTGTATAGATACAGATAACTTTGAAAGATATTTTATGGCTAGAAAATGATATCATTATCACAATGTACACAATTTCAATATTTTATAAGCAAAGTTCCAGACTAGCAACAGAAGCAAGAGAGAAATTTGTCTTCACTCATCATTTCTTTAACATACTTAGAAATGTTTGAAGTATTATAGATATATCAAGAGTTTATGAAATTTAAAACATGAGACATGCCCAGTCCAATTATGAAAGTATAGCAGTATTACAATGGAAGTTTAAAAATGACAGTAACACTGTCAAGTTAAACTAAAACCTTTTCCTTAATGATAATAAATTTAGAAGTAATTTTTTAATCTTTGCTCATTTCAGATACTATTTTTTTTAAATCATTATCTTTTATAAATTACAGATCTGAATAAAACCATAACTTTCTTTATTACTAATATTGAATGTACACAAATATTTTAATCATATACAACTCAGACGTATATTTAAGAATAATCATTACCATTGAGATTCTCAGGTGAAATTTCCTCACAATTTTCTGAAATTTCTGCCTGGGCTGCCATTTGCTTGCCCTAATAATTTAAAAATCATCACACTAGTTTTATAACATAATTAGCAACTTAAAACTGAACCCAAAAACTTATTATAATTTTAATTTTTAAGGTAAATCTTATAGAATATTTCATTTGAAATTTGTTATAACTTGGGTAACATAAAAATTAAAACAAACAATACATAGATATAAACATATTATATACACAGGCACATATTATAAAAAATAGTTTACTATTTCACTGATCTTAGTCATCTGTACCCACAGTTATTTTCCTCCTAACTGAATTTTTATTTGAAAATTGTTGCTGGTCAAAACTACCATATCATATTTAGTTTTTAATTTATAAACAACTTAAGATATAAAGCCAATTGCTATTTTAAGTAGTAAGATCTAGTTAAAAATGATCCTTCACTGTAACTACAAATAAAACATGTGGCATGTTAACAACTAATAAGGTGATACAAATGTTTTATTCACACAAGCCATTTCTACATTCACTTTTACAAAAAAATTATCAAAGTTAGTTTTTACTATAATTCATGTATTGTTAACAATGAATGAATAGAAAATAAATACAGATTAAAACCAATCAACCAATTTATTTTAGTAATAAAGAAACTGAAATAAAGCCATACATAATTTTTACTTCCCAAACATCACGAAGTTCTCCTATAACTCACGCACTTGTCCAAGCAAAAATAACAACTTAGGAAAAACCACATCTAAATGTTATTTTTTCTTTTCTTCAAACACTTAAGATATTCAAGAAGAAATTAATGAATTTTCTATCTGTTTGTTTCAGGGATTGAATCTTTTATATGATAATGGCTAACATATGTTAAACAAATGCAAGTTGTGTTTATGATACACCTATGCCCCCACTAGTGCTATACTGTATGTTGAAGCCCCCCTCCCCTAATTCTATTGACCTTAACCTTGAGGTCTAGACCTTTGCATGTAGTATCCTGTCCACAAAATCAGGAAAGACAGATTATTGGACAGGGGCAAACCAATATGCCATTCTTTGTTTTGCAAGCAGTGGGAGTATAAAAAACAAACTACAAAATGTGTTATTGGTTAACTAAAGCATTGGCTAATTTTAAACAATTATTTTTACAAGCTTAATGTTGTGAGGTATATATATACATCTCTGTAGTTTTCTCAGGGTTGTTTCTTATTTGCTTTCTGATTTATGACAAACTATTCTACTTATTTATATGGTAATAGTGCACATAAAGCTGAAATGGACTTGTTAAATTCCACAAATTTATGAATTACAATACACATGACTAATTATCTGACCAAATACGTGTAAATCTCTGCTAACTGTAAATGCTTAATAAAATAAATATCTCAAATATTAAATAACTGACTATGAGATCATTCATGAACAACTTAGAACTTTACACTTTAAACTACTACAAAACTAGAGATAAGAGTCAGAAAACTTTCTGACAAAATTACCAGAAGCTATTTTTTGGGGAAATTTTCTATTTTGCAGTCTTTATTTTGAATCATTAAACTGTTAAATTGCAAGCTACATAAAACAAGTTCACCATTTTTTAGTTGAGAATTTACAGTAAGAAGTATGTTTACTTGTAGTTTCAAATTTTTTTTTATTACTCTGTTATTTGGTAACAAGGTAGTAAATTTGAGACTGCTCTATATTCTACTTGGCAGGTATTATTTTAATACGTTACCTACTTCAGAGAAGTTTAGGATAGGTAACTTTTTTGCTTCACATTATAATGTATATACTAATCCTTTCTTTTTATACTGGGGAGGTTTCTTGGAATTTGTTATAAGCCTAATGCCTAGGCCAAACGTACTGAATTTAAATCACTACATCATTCATCATGTTTCTCACATAATTTGGAAACTTTAAATCAAAGAGGGAGTGTGCTCATTGTGATTACACAGAAAGATGGCATTCCAAGAACTTTTGAGTGAAAGTAAAGAAGAATGTATAACAATATGTTAACCACTTTATATCTACAATATATAGTGCTAATGAAGCCTTTCAGCCAATACCAGGGCTCAACAGACGATTCTGGACACAACAGACTGAGTAGTGGCTTACACACTAATATTCTGTCAGTTTTTTTTTTTTTCATTCTTTTGTTTTTGTGAAATCTTATTTAAAAAAGGTGGTTGTGATAAAATGGCATCAGTTTTGGAAAAGACTGATCTATATAACAGGAGTCCAATACAAGAAATCTCAATTAATCTAGCTGTATCTTCCTCATTGGCTGAAGATATAAGAACTGAAAGATTTTTTAAACACTTCTAGATTAGAAAAAAGCCTGATCTTTAATTGATCTGCATTACTACTGATCTGTCTGATAAATCACATGAACCTTTTTACATTTTTATATTGTCAGAAAAAAATTTTTTTTAGGAAAAAGAACATTTAAAACAAAGTGAATTTTTTGTTTCAGTACCCAGTAATTCAAAGATATCTTTTACTGGGATATTTAAATTGTTTAACATTAGGGAGAAGTAAAACTGCATCCACTCATTCATAATTTCTTAACACTTGTTGCTTAGATTAAAAAAAAAAACACCTTTAAAACAAGAGGAAATAATCTCACCTCCTGAAAAACAGTACAAAAATCTTGAAGTGAATTTGAAGAACTAAAGACAGCTTTATACTGTTGTTCAATAGCAGGATCCACACTTGTATTCACAGCAACCCAATGAGCTTCTCTTTGTTGAGATTGCAGGGTTGTCTGTGCAGCTATGATATGGTCACACAGTAAATCTCCTTGGTCACTATGCATCTGTACTCTTGCTCCAAACACAGAATCATCATAGAGAACTCTCAGTGGACCCACACCCAAAAACTAAGCATCAAAAAAACAAAATGAGTGTTGTAATTAAGTGTTCCAGGCAACACATGCAAAAGTTAAAAGTTACGTGAGGTATGATTTAGATTTTATATCAAAACTGCCTGATAAAATTGGTCATAACTGTAGTCTAATTATATTAGATGTAGCATCTTTATATACTAAAACTGAACATGAACTTGGAATGGCAGCAGTTAATTATTTCTGTGAATGTTATCCAGAGCTTTTGCATGCTAGAATTATTAGAGTTTTTAATTAAAGCTGTAAAATTTGTATTGGTTAATAATTATTTTATCCATAATAATTATTTCTCCCATCAGATGAGAGGAACCACCATGAGCACAAAAATGGCACCTACAATCTAATACAATGATATTTTGGTAATGGTTTTCTTAAAAGAGATGTATATGTATACAATTGTTGATCAAAGAATGAAGGCAAACGTTAGCTCTTATGTGATGTTGCATTGGCTCAGATGGAAGGAAAATTCAAACTGGTTTAACTTTTAGTCAATTTAGTTATAAATAATCTGGATCCAAAAATTAAACTCACTGTCGAAGTCTAATAAATCTATACACAATTTGGATATAGTGATTGAACTATCTGATAATGGCTCCTTATAAACCGATATTTTTACAAACTAACAAATTCCTATGCTTATTTAGGTTTTAGAAGTAACCACCCATGTCAAAAGAAATATTCCATATACATTAGAGAATTGTACATATTGTTAACAAACAAAAAAAGAAAGAGAGAAACAATAAACTGAGTGAATTAAAAATGTTTTCATTAAATATAAAATATCAAGATGACCTAATTGACAACTGTATATCTTACACCAATTTATATGGACCAAAAGGCTATTAAGACAGAAAATTTTCCAATTGTCGCTACATATACCCCAGGGTTAAAAGTTAGAATCAAAGAGTGTAAAAGTTTGATTAAGTAATGCCAATGTTATTGTATCTTACAGACAGCCAAAAATTTTGAGCTGTGTACTTTGTTATAAATACAAAACTGAAAATAGACAAGGTATCACTCAGATATAACCTAAGATATCAACTCTGTAATCTAGGTTATATTATTAATATCAATATAATTAGAAACACAGATAAAAAAACATTATGTTTATAATCAAAAGATCTTTTTCTTGCAATTCGAAGAACTGTATCTATATGTTAAAAATACTGTGAATGCTACACTGGCCAAACTGAAACTTTAAGATTCAGAATGAATCAACATAAATTTCATGTTAAAAATCCAAGTCAAGAGTCCATTAAGATGTTGTGAACATTTTGGCAATTGTATCTTAAGTACCCATGCTATATTACAAGAAACTTTCTTTTTTCTGTTTTTCATTTTGGTCTTGTGATATTGAACAAAAAAGATTATTATATGAAAGTTATTTGAATTTTATGTAAATAACTTGTGAATTTCTTAAGTATTTAGTCATGTTTTATTTATTGTTTTTATGGATATTAAATAATATATAATAATATACACACACACACACACACACACATATATATATATATATATATATATA